>NW_016159393.1:48760-49712 GCF_001687245.7 Rhagoletis zephyria | reverse complement strand
ATACGTATTTATGTATGTGATTCAAGATAAGACATTTCGCTGCTTACAACAATGTTTAAATTGATAATTTATCTTAAGAAATGGCAAAGGAATCAGTCATCGGACTTAAAAAAAAATGTGTGTGGTAGAATCTAAAAAAAATGTGGTCGATTTCAAAAATATGTGGTAGATCTCAGGTTTTGGATCAAACTTTGTACAAATATTAAAAAAAAATCTGCAAGGTTTCTCCTAAATTGCAAACATTTTAATTAGAATCTAAAACAAAAATAATTTTAGTATAATAAAGTGCAAGATTGAAGTTGATAAAATTGCGTAGGTTTTGGCAATTTTTTTCCTTGATAGTTTCGAACATATTTTGAAAGATTTCTGCAACCTTGCAGAGTGCTGCCAGCTTTTCTTTTTATCACATCACGATGTAGCAAGCAAATGTGGCTCGTTCCAGAAATGCTGCTTGNCTGGCTCGTTCCTGAAATGCTACTTGTGATTTGCCGATTTTGACAATTCTGAAGTAAAAGTAAACAACGCTTTAGAAATTTGAAATGCACTGAAATTTGCTAATGCTTTCACAAAAATCGCCGGTTTTTATCATTTTCGCTATAAATGCTTTTTATAAATCATATATTTTGCAATTTAACACAATAAAACCATGTTTGATGTCGAAAAATTGAATATTGAGAAAATTTACTATTTTACAGTTTATTTTATCCTCCCATTCTGCCTGTTGTTAGTGTTTAGTGTTGGACAATTTTTGCTCTTAAAATTAAGAAAATTATGTTGAGCAAAAATAAAACTACTCAAAAACGCGAATATGTGGTAGATTTCAGACCTTGTGTGGTAGGTGTGCTCAAAAAAGTGGCAGATCTACAACATTGTGGTAGAAGTCTGATCACTGAAAGGAATCGTACAGAGTATATCGATGGCTGAGTGGAAGATCGACCTATCTCGGCAACCA
>NW_016159393.1:12469-47491 GCF_001687245.7 Rhagoletis zephyria | reverse complement strand
CTGATCATTTATGTATACATTTGTCTATATCTATCTCGATTCGTTTTGCCTGTTACAAACAACCGTTATGTGAACAAAGTTATAATACCCTTGTGCACAAGTGCGCTCGGGTATAAATATGCTGCAGAAACACAACAGCAAACAATAGCTGAGCTACCACCCGATTTACATGATTCAAGTACTTGAAAGCAATTCTTGCTCATTCTGTTTTGTATTTTCTATTTTCTTTACATGCTTGAATTCTGTTGAATTCAAGTCTTTGGTTCTTTAAATGGGAAACAACGAGAATGTCAACAGCAAAGGAAGAAAGTTGAAACGACTTGACGGTACAGACGCATGTGTACTCGTCCCCTTCCTTCTCACCCGCTCTCTTCCATATGCGAGCAGAATTGACTTCAATACTTGAACTGTGTAGAAGCAATCAAAAAGCTGTGACAGACGGCAAAGCGTATGCATATAATCTGGCGCACATACCTATGCGCATAATAAATTTGACCTAACAAACGGCAGTTACCCTGCAAAAATCGTTGGACCATGTAGTCCATTTGTGGTATATTGGAGTACTTACAAAAGTGTTCCTCTGTCATGCTGTAGCGGACCAACTCGTGTCTCTGCGCCAGCTTATTGTTTGTTACCCGATAACTGCTCGTGTTTTAACGAAATGTGATTGAAGTTGAGCATTTGAAAGCACATTTGCATGTCTGGCTGTAGCTGAACGTGTAGAGATGCTCGCTGTTAGTTGTGAGCTCCCAGCATGTTCGGGTTCAAATGCCGTCAGATGAACATGTAATTTTTAATTTTTGTCTTGGTTTTTATTAATTTCGAAAAAGCATATGAGAAGTGAAGAACAAAAGCGTGTACAAACGAAAAAATATAACAACAATGCCATTGTTAATATGTTGGAGTAGTTTTGTGCTACTCTGATGTAATGCAGGGATGGAGTATATGGTCCTGCCCTAGGACATCGCAATGTTAATTGGACCATATTTTTTATATGAATTGTGGTTAATTTTGAAGTATTCCTTGGTCCTTAGGGAGTACTCCTTACACGTATGCATGGAGTAGACGCGATTTTTGCAGGGTATGTGGATAAATGAGGCGCAAGGTCGTGTGTTCGAGTCCCACGGCCAGTTGAATTTTCATTTATTTCGATTTCATTCTTTTTTTTTATAAGTTCTATATTTTTTTTACGTTGCTTTCAGTTGGTTGTTGTTGACTTTTTATTAAAATTCAACTCAAAAAATTTAAAGTAACTAATAGTAAAATAAAAAATGTGATATAAAATATAGCAAATGAAAATAAAATAAAGTAAAGTTTAATATGTAGATCAAATAAAAAAAAAATAAAATATAAAATAAATAATAAAAACAAAAAATTTGTTCGCAATCGCTCCAACGGAGGATCGAACCTGGTAGCTACAGGATTGTAGCCCGTAACTCTTACCACTCGGCTACCGCGGACGCGGAACTCGCGTGCTTTGTTTGCTTACTTGTACTAAAGACAACAGCTGGACGTTTTCACCAGTGTTGTCAACTAAAACTGCACGGATCCGAGTTAATTCCCAAAAATTTCGTGCATTTGTTCGGCTGCTTATGCGCGCTTTAAAGAGGAAAATGCATGAGTCAAAGCAAATAAAGGNAACTGTTTAAGTATTTATGACCAAATGGTTAAATCGTGTGAATGAATTTGGACAATATTTGTCACTTTACTGCTGTGCGCAAATGTGTGCCAAATCATTTGGATCTTTGGCAGCCAAATCGTCTGATCGCAAAACAAATCATTTGTACATTGCTATCCAAATGCGCAAATGTAGACAAATCTAAATTTGGCATTTTGTGTACAAATGTACAAATCGTGTGATCCCTGCTTAAGCCCTGCAAATGTTGAACTATAAAACATAGCGACATGTAACACATCATCCAAGTGCCGGTTTATATTATGTCACTTATACATATTTGGAAGTGATATATGAAGACACTGTCGGATAAATTCATATCAAATCATGCATCAAATCTGTGCATGTCAACACAAGGAACACATGCGACATATTCAGCATAATGGTGGCAAACTATCTGTGGCACTATCGATTGTTTTGGTTTTTTTTCACTATCGATAGTTTTTAAAAACTATCGAGTATTTTCACTATCGNGCTTTAAAGAGGAAAATGCATGAGTCAAAGCAAATAAAGGTTGTTTATGCAAATAAGCGAACCCGTTTGTCAACCGTATAAGAAGCAATAGTTTTGTTTGTTTACAAATTATCCACTAACTTGCCAGCAGTGTTGCCAGAGAAATTTTCGTTTGGAGCTAAAACGGTCGAAAAGAGCTAAATAATACTGATAGTAGCTAAAATGAAGGGCTACATATTTTTGTTATGGGTGAGCATTCATTGACGTAAGGTTGTTTTTGCATTTTCGGCAATTTTAATAAAAACAACGAATTTTGTAAGTTTAAGTGCTGAAANAAAACGGTGAATGTGCATTTTATAAAGCGGCAGTAAAAGTAAAGTAATCGATAGTTTGCCACCACTAATTCGGCATTATTAATTACATTGCATATACAGGAAGAGATTTTGCGAACTTCGCAAGCTCCTACTATAGTAAAATTTATTAAACAATTCGCACGCCGTCTTCAAAAGAGTCACAACTCAAAATTTGGCACTTTTGAGATTATTCCCTAAAAATGTCCACAGATCTTTTATTTAACTTTCAGCAAAAGCTTGATCAAATTTTTGTTATAATTTGTTAAAAAAAACCTCGGGTAAGGTCGCCTTTTCCTATATAATTATCATGTGCTACGAAATTGTTTTTCACATTTTCTGACAAACGTATTATTTTAAGTTGTGACTTTTTTGAAGACGGTGTGCAATTTGTCTAATTAAAAATCTATATATATTTTCATACAAGCAGGATTAAACAGTATTAAAACAAGTAAGAAAGTCTAAGTTCGGGCGGANCCCAAAATAAAGTGCAAGGCTCGTTGCTATGGCACTTATAACAGTGAACTAAAAATACTTTACAAACTGTTAAATTCTGTAATTTCAGATAATTGAATTGAATAATTTTTTCGCCAAATTTTTCTCTAAGGTTTTACTTCCAGCTCTCCTTAAAGGTAAAATTAATAAGGTAAAACAAAATCCGCGCTATCAGAAAATGGAGTTTCTTTTAATTAATTTTGAATTCTTTTACCTAGATCCAAGAGTTTATGGTGGATCTCGAAATTTTCCATTTTATCAACGCTTAAGTTGCGGCTTATACATATATACCAAATACAACTAAAACTTTCTGGAGCTAAAAAAGTGTTATATAAATGTGAAAAGGGCTAAAAAAAGAGCTAGGAGCTAAAACCCAATTTTCGGAGCTAAATCTAGCTCCAAAAGATCCAAAATGGTAACACTGCTTACCAGCAACTCTCCAGTAACTTAATTTCTGAGAATTCGCTCTCATAGAAAAAATATCCAAAAAAGTACGCGAATCCATTAATAGTTTGTGTTGCCACTGCCTTAGCCTTTATAGTATCCATAAAAAATCGAAAACTGTGTCCAAATGTATCCACCGAAAAGTGCGGACATTTTTACACAGTACGTCTATGGAAGATAAACTCGCCCCTTCGCAAACTTATTAACATGTAGTCAGTATTTTCCCATACTTAGACACGGATTTGGGGAACAAAGGCCCGTAGTTATAGTCAAAATAAGTCGATTCTAAAGTTAATTGCAGCTTTTTGACATAATTTACAATAGGATATCTGTCAAAAAAGATGCAAAATAACTTTAGTGTCTACTTGATTTTGAATATAACTACGGGCCTTTGTTTCCCAGATCTGTTTCTAAGAATGGAAAAATACTGACTACAACTAGATTCCCACAAATAATATGTAGTACATGCAAAAAATGGTTCCTAGTCTATCAAAATAATTTAAACTACTTGGCGTTAAATGCACGTTTATGTAGCTAAAAAATTAATTTTTCAAAGTGACAAGAATAAAGGAAAGTTTCTTGCTCGGAAGATGAGCAGGCAACTGTTAAAAATGTTGTAATAGCTCGTACATAACTAAAAAATTTTTTCAACTTACGAATACTTATGGGAAAAGGTATCCGAATTTACACTGAGAAAAAAAAACGAAGTATCCCTCAAAATTTAAGGTGCAAATGTATCCAATTGGATACATATGTATCAAAACGGCAACACTGTTTGCTAGTTTCATGAACAGCTGATAAATTGGTTGTTTATTCGCAGCAAATTCCTAATAAAACAATATATTTTATATTTAAATAGGTTTATTTTGTCTATTTCAACAATAAAAACCTACAAACAGTTTCCTTATTAGTTTAAATTGCATCAAGCAGCATGCGATCAGCTGTTTTTCGTACTGGCAAATTGTTACAAGTAAAAATTTATCCCATCCAGTAAAAACTTGCAATTTCAGCTGTCATTTTCGCTCTCTCAATTTCCCCTACTTTACAAGTTTTTACGTACGAAAACGCCAAAACATGAAAATTCGTAAACATTTTTACTGGATTTTGCTGGAAATGGATAAACAAACACACTAATGACATGCTATAACAGTATGTTTGAGATGCAATGAAATGGCATAGCAATGCATACAATTTTTGAATATGACATTTTTATAAAAAATGTGGTAATTTGCACCACTTTAATAGATACGCTGGAAAGAAGTTAGGAAAATGTTTAAATTTATATTTTGTTACCTACTTCACCGATTTGAAATCTGAAAATTATACCCTACGCATGAAATGGTATTATAACTTTGGTCCAATGTTTGTAAGTACCACTGGTACCAGAATAAGAAGAGATAGACTCATGAAAATGTATGCTTATATGATCAGAACATCGAGCTGAGCCGATTTAGCCATATGGCAACGGAGCTTCAGTTGGGTGGCCAGTGGCTGAAGTGGTATTAAAGATGGCAACTCAAAGCTGTCAACTGAGTTGCTATATTGGAAACTCGCTTTTTTGTGGTTGCCGCGGAAATTTTGATTGAGATAATTTGTTTCATTTTACAACTGTTTCTTTAGCTTATTTACACTCAAGTTTAAGTTGCTGGTTCTTAAAAACTTTATTACCTTCAACTTTTTAGAACTTAACTAGTTGCTATTCATAATATAGATTTGCATTTCAGTTGCGTTGCTCATCGGCAACCCAACATCAATAATCGACCCATAAATTGTAGGTTTCTGAATGAAAACTCGAATTTGGACGGCACAAAATAAATATTAAACTAGCTGATGGTCAACGCGCGCAAAAAGATGGGAGTTGGCCATCTATTCGCCTCGCGCTGCAGCTAAAACTATCTATTACTACGTTTATGCGACAGAATTCATGACTTCTTCATTTCATGACTTCAAAAGTGGTCCCGTTTGTGCATAGTTCGCGAATTCATGAAATAAAGAGCTTTGGAAAAGTGGCAACGCGCTAGCGAGAAACTAAACAGTAGAGTTGTGGGTTTTTTGGCCTCCTTGAATTTGGAAAACCTGTTGGTACCAGGAAATGAACCATATTATATTTAAATTGGTTTTAATATCTTTTAATTTTAATCTATTTGAATTTATTTTATATTTGAGCAATTCCACGTAACTTTTCCAGTGTTGTAAATCCTGTTTACGCCACTTATGCTTTTTAATCTAAAAACAACCTTCGTCTAAACACAAACCTTCGTCTTTCACATATGCATTATTTCGGCTTTGACCCGAAATTGTGCATGCATGCATTATTTAGGTTTTTGTTATATGCATTATTTCGGCTTTCTAACGAAAGTGTGCATATGGATAATTGCGTTTTTTTTTATATGAATTATTTACTTCTACTTAGTAAGGGTTTTAATCCTAAAGCGCGGCCGAAGGCCGCCTACGCAGAGAGAAGTTCTGCGCAAAAATACTTCCGCCCTTCTTTTCCGGCAACACAGAAAGGAGAATTCCACTTAGTAAGGGTTATAATTCCTAAGCGCGGCCGAAGGCCGCCTACGCAGAAAGAAGTTCGGCACAAAAATATTTCCGGTCCCCTTTTCCAGCAACACAGAAAGGAGAATTCTACTCAGTAAGGGATATAGTCCCCAAGCGCGGCCGAAAGCCGCCTACGCAGAAAGAAGTTCTTCGCAAAAATTCCTCCGTCCCCTCTTTTCCGGCAACACAGAAAGGAGAATTCCACTTAGTAAGGGTTATAATTCCTAAGCGCGGCCGAAGGCCGCCTACGCAGAAAGAAGTTCTGCGCAAAAATACTTCCGGTCCCCTTTTCCGGCAACACAGAAAGGAGAATTCTACTTAGTAAGGGGTATAATCCCAAAGCGCGGCCGAAGGCCGTCTACGCAGAAAGAAGGTCTTCGCAAAAATACTTCCACCCTTCGTTTCCGGCAACGCAGAAAGTAGAGTTCTTTTTAGTAAGGGTTATAATCCCTAAGCGCGGCCGAAGGCCGCCTACGCAGAAAGAAGTTCTGCGCAAAAATACTTCCGCCCTTCTTTTCCGGCAACACAGAAAGGAGAGTTCTACTTAGTATGGGTTATATTCCCTAAGCGCGGCCGAAGGCCGCCAACGCAGAAAGAACTTCGTTTTCATGTATGCACTATTTCTGTTTTTGTCATATGCATTATTTCGGGTTTGAGTCGAAACTGTGCATGTATGTATTACTTCGGGTTTTGTCATATGCATTATTTCGGTTTTGAACCGAAACTGTGCATATATGAATTATTTCGTTTTTTTTTCGTATGCATTATTTCGGTTTTGAACCGAAACTGTGCATATATGAATTATTTCGTTTTTTTTTCGTATGCATTATTTCGGTTTTTTTCATATGCATTATTTCGTATGCACAGTTTCCATATGCACAATTTCAGGATGACGATCTGTCAATATAATTTGTAAGGTTTTTAAAATTCTATTTCCGCGGTCCTTTAAGTTTGCAATTGGAAAATATTTGAAAAATAAGTCACCTTTAGGCCATTCTAACTTCTTAATGTTATCGTAAAATTAAGTTTTTTGTGTTTTAGATGTGCGCAAACTTTAAAATTTGAAATTTTATTATTTTTACCTTATATAATATTTGTTTTCACCCGGAGTATTTTTTTTTTGGAAGTTATATGAAAATTTGTCGTAAACCTGTAACGTAATATTATCATTGAATTCGTTATCGTACTCCTACTGCGTTTGATTCGTCATTGAACCTATTTTGTACCGCTAAAACTTGTTTAGTGGAGTCTTTTAGTTCGTTCATTGTAATCCGACAATGTGACAATGCGTCCGCTCCGACATTTAATTTGCCTTTTATATACTCAATTGTAAAATCATCTTCTGACAGTTCTAAGCGTATTTTAGCAAGCTTTAAAGACGGGCCGGTCATGTTAAAAACATAAACTAAGGGTCGATGGTCAGACTTCACCGTAAAGTGAATGCCATAAACAAACGGTCGAAACCGCTTGATCGCAAAATATATAGCTAAAAGTTCAAGTTCGATAATCGGTTTATTCTGTTCTGCTGGTTTTGGCTTAATATAGCACCGCACCTAACTGTTGAGGCACCGACTGTAATAATAAATTGTTTTGTGAAGTTTGAGTATTGTAGTAATTTTGGGGAAATTAACGCTGATTTTAAAGATTCAAAAGCTTTGTCGCACGCACTGTCCTAAATAAACTCAAAATTTTTTCTGCCTAATTGAATTAAAGGCGCTGCCAGAGACGCAAAATTTGGTATAAACCGTCTGTAATAATTTGCGAACACGACGAAACGTCGAACCCATCCTTGTCAGTCGGCTTTGTATACTTTCACCCCTATTCTGCAACTCTTTCGTATTCGGATTTTGCTACAGCGTAGAAATAGTATGCTGCAATCCGAATCGTATTTTCGAAATTCGTAACAATGGCATGCCTAAAAACGAACGCGTACGCTTTTTTGCGTAATTTTTTACGAAAACAATTCTGTGTCGGAGGCGAGATAACATATGTAAATCGATGTGTTTTCAGGAAATATTAGTGGTGTTCATTTAAACAGATAAATTTGCTTTTCGCATATACGTATGTATATTTTTATTTACTGCTTTATATAAACGAGCAAAAAAGAATCTTTGTTACCCCTTAACGAGAAACTTGGGTCCGGTTTAGTTAATTGTACAATGATTTTCGGTTGCTGTGTTTAACCGCATAACCCGAATCCAAAAACTTTAACATACACGTGTAATCAAAGGATTAAACTTTTATGTAAAATAAATGTTTCAAATTTCCGATCACTAGCTTATTAATAAATTCGGTTTGCACAATGCACTTTTCTGCAAATTTCGATGTGGGTTCTGCGCAACTGTGGAATGGCGTAGCCGGAGTGATATGCACAATAAATGTTGTAAACCTTTGACATGCGGAAGCCCCTCTTCTCCGGCAACACAGAAAGGAGAATTCTACTTATTAAGAGCGCGGCCGAAAGCAGAAGTAAGCACAACGAGTGGTGGACCTAACAAAGTGAATGTTTTCAATGGCTTGGAAGAAGCTGTTATTGCATTAACTGGATTGAGAACCAGTTCGTCAGGCATAGGAGGAGTTCTGGCTTGTAGTTCAACAATCGTGCATAGATGCGCCCATGGTTACTATGCCCGACAGCTCCGCATATCTTTGTGAAATCATTCCCATAGCGCACTCTTACTCCGCTGCTACAATTGCAAATGCACAAGAATCCATCGTTTCCTTCAAAATACGTAAAATCAAACAATTTTACTACAAATAAGCGCTTCATGAGTGTTTTTTTGATTCCTTTCCACTTTGTTTTCCTTCATTCAGTTGTCTTCGAAAAACAACTGATTGCTGGCAATGCTGCACATGTTTCCGCAGGGTTCCAGCATATGGTTATTTCGTTTTTCGTAGCTTAGCTACGAATTACGAATAACGAAAATTCGGGTTCTAGAATAAGGGGGTTTTCAACAGCGTTTATTTTGGTGTCGTCTGGCAACAGACCTTTGGCTGAACATTTATGGCCGCAGAAAACTGCATTTATTCTGGTTAAGTTCTAGGTTGAAGACCCTACATGTATTGAAAACTTTGGCCAGATTTTTTATATGATGCGCCTCACTACAACCAATAACAATTATATCGCCTACATTTAGGAATGCTACATTAGGAGGAATACCGGAAAAAACAATTGTCATCATTCGCGAAAATGAGTTTGGTGCTACGTTTAACTCAAGCGGTAATACTTCCCATCTAAATGCTCCTCGGTCGGTACTGACGTCACGTGAATCAACATATACAGGGATTTGATGAAATCCTGAAAAATCTAAATACTTCGCTCGGCCAAGGTTGTCTAAAATGTCGTCTATTCGCGCAAGAGGAAACTTATCGGCAATCAGTGTTTTGTTCACAGCACGGCAGTCTACGCACATGCGGTATGCCATTAGTATCTTTTTTGGAACAACTAGTAAAGAACTATTATAATTCGAATAACTTTCTTCGATTAATTCATTTTCTAATAACCTGCTAACTTGACGATTTATTTCTTCGCGCTGGGAGTACAGTCACCGGTAATTTTTAATGTAAACTGGGTTGTTGTCTGTCAATCTTAATTTTTGTTTGTAAAAGTTATTTAACGTCATTTTGTCATAAGGAAGTGCAAATATGTCAGCGTAATATACGCACAAGTTAAGCAATTTGCTTTCAGCGTAAGTAGAAATTTGTTTTTTAAAAACGCTAATCAGTACCTTTGTACTGTTGTCATCGTTTATCGTCTTGTTATCGGTCCGAATGTTACAGTTCTTTACATATTGTATATCGCTTGTGGTGTTTATGACTTTGACGATTGGGTTGCTTGTACTAACTATCCATTTGCCGTGAATACACCGTTATCAATTTCTTGTGATTCCACAATGAGTGGTTCCGGTGAACTTCCTAAATTAAAAAGTCGGAAAACTTTGCATTTGGGTGGAATCGCTACTTTATCGTTTCCTACCCAGAAGAAAATACAAATGTTTGCATAGCTAATAACACACTTGTTAATTTTTAAAAAGGCTTCACCCAGTATACCGTCTGCTGGGATATTAAAGTCGTCATTAACTACATGCATACAACGTATGTTTTATAAAAAAGTCGGAAAAAGCCAAATTTGTCGTAATTTTACCCAGAGTGGAAACAGTGGAAGTGACGTCCGTAATGCGAATAATATCATTCGCATTAATTGGAACAAGGTTGCAAATACTTGAAATTAATTAAATTAATTAAAGAAATCGGCTTTCGTGTCGACCAGAAACGTACGTACGACCCGGAAATTTTTAATTGAATTAAATCTGAATAATTTATGTTTAAGCAGTAAATGCCTTTTGTTGCAGACAAATCGTTTAGTTGTTTACCTCCTGCTCCCCCAGTGTTTGCTCCTGAGGCGCATGAGCGTTTAAAGGACGGACATTTGCATTCCTACTCCTAGAGTTTGCAGATCGTGCATTATTGTTCCTATTAATGTTGCTGTTTGAATTAGGCCTGGGTAATGCAGCAAATTTTTAGGCGCTGATACCATGAAGCCAGCGGCATGGCCGGTATCAGCGCATTGAATCAGCGAAATTTCGACATGTTGTCTCTTTTTGCAGAGCCAACTGAACGAGCGAAACGCAGCCAGAGAATGTTAATTAACAGCCAGAGCATGGAACTTAACGTACATTAACAGCCAGAGCATGGAACTTAACGTACTCTGATGAACAGGGAACGGATTTTATGGAAATTGCCTTTTTTTCTGCTAAGGAGATAGAGTATATTCGATTGTCCACGATTTAGCTTTACCTGATTCCATATATACACATTTGATGTTGCCTTTTTTTTTGCCTTTTTTATGATATTTGCCTTGTTTTTCCTTTTTTAAGATATTTGCCTTTTCTTGCCTTTTCTACCTTTAAAAAAGCGATTATAGCATTTACAACTTTTTTTTTTAAGATTAAAAAAAATATACACATGCCCATGCGGCTTATAGAAGCGTTAAGCGTAAAGGGCGAGGAAAACGCCCTTATTCCTGATAATATGAACTTTTCAAACGTTCCATATTTAAATTGGGCTCCACTTGTATCAACTTACGTCGAGCGCACATTTAGTACATTCAAGGCTTTTCTTCGCGAAAATCGAATGAAAATGCTGCCAGAAAACTTCAAAATGCATCTTGTGGTTCAATGTTACTACAACTATACAGATTAAAGTTTTATGAGTTAGAAACTCGAAAGGATAAAATAGTCAAAGATTCAAAGTACAAATTTTTCATATAATGAAACTAGTTCATAGTTTTTCTCTTTTTACTTGTAATATAAACATTTCTAAAATAAATGTATTTTTTTATTGTTCTTTGTATTTTCTGTCTTTTTTTAGTGCCATATTTTGCTTTTTTTGCAATACCCTTTTTTTCCTTTTCCTGCCTTTTTCGCTATTTTATTTTGCCTTTTCCAGCCTATTTCTTTATTTTATTTTGCCTTTTTTATAGGTTTTTACGTCCTAAAAATCCGTTCCCTGCTGATGAATATGCGAGTAATTACGTACATTTCTACGTATGCTACCGTGAGTAGTAGATATCAATGTGCATACATATGTACGTATGCATGTGCGCAAAAACGTTATCAACAAATGATTTTGGAGTATGAATTAGAGATGGGCACGGGCCTAAATTTTCAGGCCCGGCCCGGCACGAGTGCAAAATCCACTTTCAAAAACACGCACAAGCCCGCACGTTAAGAATTTTAAGGGGGCCCAGCCCGGCCCGGCCCGGTACGACGGGACACGCCCCAGCCCGGAAATAAAGAGCCAACTTTTATTGTATGTATACATATGTTTTAATTTTGTGTTTATGTTCATACGTATATTTACTTAAGCGAATCAATATTTTACATCAAAGATTTTTATAATATATTTTCTGGGAAGTAGAAAAAGTGGAAGGTATTTTATGTACAGATATGTATGTAAACAAAACTACTAAGTATCATATATTTTCTATAGGTTTCCAAATATTTCTTTTTTGCTTTTCTCTTATCAAAAGAGTTTTAAATACGTATTTTTTTCTTTTGTATAAACACAAAAGCTCATCTAAATTTTTAGTATTAGCAACGGGCTTTTTCGTGCCTTTTCGTGCTTTTCTGAAATTTTACTGAACGCCCAGGCCCGCACGAGTTCGTACTGACAGCAAAAGCACCAAAAGCCCGGCCCGTGCCCATCTCTAGTATGAATTACTCATATGCTGGGAAATGCATTTGCATTTGACTCAAAAAATATTGCGGCATATTGATAGTCGAAATAAAGTCGACTCCAAAGTTAAAGTTTCTCTACTTAAGCTTGAGTCGTGTAAGAAAAGTTCATACAGGTTTATTTCTGCGGTGAGAGCAGAAGTTAACGGCCCTGATGCTTTATTAATCTAACTTTTTTCTCTTTCATTTCATTTCCGACCATTTTCATTTATACATACATATTCAGTGCATCGATTGGTGAAACTTTCAATAAAAAAGTTAGTTATGCTAAATATAACTTTAATATAAATATTTACACATATAGCAAGAATGATTTCCGACTTCTCAGCATCCATTTATTTTAAGTAATTAACCAATTTGAAGAATAAAAATCGACTCAACAAAAATGCGAAAAGCCATCGGCATTTCGTTGTCTAACAAGACAAAAAACATCGACGTGAAAATTTCTGTTAAATTTCTTTTGTCTCTGGGATCTGTTAAAATGAGCTCTGTATTTTACGTTGTTTGCGTTCAATGCGCCACTGCGCCACCGTGTTGCCAATTACCGTATCAGCGCCAGTAGCACCGCCCTGGGTATCAGCGCAATGGCGCAGCTCCGCGCTGCGTTACCCAGCACTAGTTTGAATTAAAACGTGACCCATTGCTGTTATTATGATGGCGGTTTCCGTTAGCGGATCGATATCGTTGATTGCTATAACTATTGAAGTTATTGTTATTATTAGAAGAAAATGGCCTGTTACTTCTATAATTAGTGAAATTGCGAGTTGGGTTAGTCCCACGATAGCCACCACGTGAATTTCTAAATGTGTTCCTACCACGCGATCGGAAAGTCAAAACCTGACGCCCCTTCACCTCATTATTCTGCTGTACGATTAATTTTGGAACTACATATTTGGAATTACAAAATTCTGTTGAAGCTAAAATTGATTTTACTAAGTCTGACCTGGCATTTAGACGACACACGTTAACAGTTTGCTCAATCGCCATTTCGTGAGCATTTTCTATAATAAGCGAACGTTCAAGTGAATCTTATAATTCTTCAACGCGTTTGGCCAAGTCTGAATAATTGTTGTTGTTAACGTGTAACGCCGCTATCTTCCCTGCCACAACTTTCGAGAGCTGTCGGGTTTAATTATATTGCGTAGAGCAGAATTTATATCACTAATAGAATTTATTTGTGTTGGTATGGCCCCGCGGGCTTTGCCCTCTAATTTGGATTTCAACAACGCGATTAATGTACTGGTAAAATTTTCTTATCTAATAATCGAAGTACAAAGGCTTATAAAAGACTTATTTTGCTCTGCTGTGGTCATTTCCGCAAAAACTTTGGAATAAACTGAAAAATTTGGTGAACTAGTTGCAGAAGCGCTTCTCTTAATGGAAAAATTTACCAAAGATTCTGATTTTGCGTCGGTGTACTCCGAGTGCTCTACTAAATATGTGCTATACCCCGGATAAATAATCCTTTTAGTATTTGCCGGCCGCCGCTAGTATTGGCGCAAGTAAATCGCCTCCTCTGGTGGACGTTAGTAGCCTCGTGGCTGCTAGATATTGGTCTCCGTCAAATATTTAAAACAACACAAAATTACACTCGCGTAACTACATTTGCTTGAAAATGTATGAAAAACAAGTTCAATTTGAGTTTGTTAATTTAATTATAATTTATTGTCGTCTTTGTTTCAAGGTACAACCTCACTGCTAAAATGTCCATATCGGATTGATTGAACATTCCTTTTTTCACTCGTATTATGTACCTGTGGAACGTATGTTCCAACAGGGCTACCAACACCCGACGGCGCTGAATAGTGCTGCCGCATTCTTAGCGATGCCATTACAGTATACGTGAACAAAGAAGTAATGCATACGTGCACATTTTCGGTTGAAAACCGAAATAATGCATATGGGTGTTTCCATGAAAATGACAACCAGGACTGAAAAAATAAAAACAACTGAAAAGGGGTTTTAAGACGAATTAATAAGAGAAAAATACTCGAATTTTTATATTATAGCTTATTGGAATTTTAAAACTCAAAAACGGAAAAGTAAAACTGAATGTCTCTTCGACTCAGTTTTCTCTAATGAAATTAACTATTTTCTCTTTCCTATTAACTAAATTAAGGGATTTGAACATTACAATTACATCTTAAAATCAAATTTGCAATAACAACTAACTATAAAAATGAGAAAAAGGAGAAGTTAGAGCTCGAATAACGGTAATTTTTTGATTTGCTTCTGATAGTATTCTAATGTCGCGTACGTTATGCAAAAACATTGTTTGTCTATGTCATTTGTATATTGGCAGTCGCAGGTAATGCAGATTACAATTCTTAAGCGAGAATTCTTCCAGTTAAAGATATACAGTAAAATTTTCTTTCCAACCGAAGTAAAAATAAATTTTATTACCCTTTAAAGTTTGTCGCATACGTTATTGTAAGTACGAAAATTTCAATCAAATACATCAAAACCAATGTTAATTGCAAATTTTCCATTTAAATTATTTAGAATAGTTGTAAAACAATGAAACGGTGGCGAGAAGAGTTCTCAATAAATACATTTTATTACTTACGAGAAAAATTGTCGCGTACGTTATGTCGCGTACGTTTTTTTTTTTTTTTAATATAAAACTAGCCAGAGATAATTTCTCTTAAAATATGAAAGGATTGTAAAGGCACATTATTTAGCTTAGTTTAGGAATTTTTAAAGAAAAGAAAGACTCTAATGATCCGCAGACTTTCGCATATATGTATATGTGCCTTAAAACCACTTCTTTTTTTTGTCGCGTACGTTATCACCTGGTTTTGAACGGATATTTTCCCCACCAAAGTTTCGAGGCTGCCTATTTTTTCTCAAACATAGTACCCTTTGGTTGCAACATAACCGTAATCTTTTTTTTCTGTAACGTACGAATGTCGCGNGGATTTGAACATTACAATTACATCTTAAAATCAAATTTGCAATAACAACTAACTATAAAAATGAGAAGAAGGAGAAGTCAGAGCTCGAATAACGGTAATTTTTTGATTTGCTTCTGATAGTATTCTAATGTCGCGTACGTTATGCAAAAACATTGTTTGTCTATGTCATTTGTATATTGGCAGTCGCAGGTAATGCAGATTACAATTCTTAAGCGAGAATTCTTCTAGTTAAAGATATACAGTAAAATTTTCTTTCCAACCGAAGTAAAAAAAAATTTTATTACCCTTTAAAGTTTGTCGCATACGTTATTGTAAGTACGAAAATTTCAATCAAATACATCAAAACCAATGTTAATTGCAAATTTTCCATTTAAATTATTTAGAATAGTTGTAAAACAATGAAACGGTGGCGAGAAGAGTTCTCAATAAACACATTTTATTACTTACGAGAAAAATTGTCGCGTACGTTATTGTTTTTTTTTTTAATATAAAACTAGCCAGAGATAATTTCTCTTAAAATATGAAAGGATTGTAAAGGCACATTATTTAGCTTAGTTTAGGAATTTTTAAAGAAAAGAAAGACTCTAATGATCCGCAGACTTTCGCATATATGTATATGTGCCTTAAAACCACTTCTTTTTTTTGTCGCGTACGTTATCACCTGGTTTTGAACGGATATTTTCCCCACCAAAGTTTCGAGGCTGCCTATTTTTTCTCAAACATAGTACCCTTTGGTTGCAACATAACCGTAATCTTTTTTTTCTGTAACGTACGAATGTCGCGTACGGCTATATGGAAACAACCATATGAGAAAATACCGAAATTTCGCAATGCAAGCTTTCGTTTTAAAAGCGAAATAATGTATATGGAAAAAAACGAAGTAATGCATACATGCACAGTTTCGTTTGAAAACCGAAATAATGCATATGGCAAAAACCGAAATAAAGCATACATGCACACAGCGTTACCATAAGTCAAGATTTACCTGAAAATGAAGATTTTCCGGGCTGTTTTTCATTAAAAATCTTCAAAAAAAGATTTTTTTAAAAGCAAAATTTTACACTGAAAATATCATCAAAATGAAGATTTTTGTGTATGATGTAAAATTTTCTAAGTTTAAGTTAAAACTGTTAACTTATTTGTAATATCCTTGCATCACTGTAAGCAGCAAATGAAGGAAGAATAAAAATGAAATATGAAATCCCTTACAATATTATCTGCCTTCTTCTCTCGCACAGTGAAACATATTTATAGATTTACAAAATAATATCCATGTAAAAATATCAATAAAAAATCGAATTGAAAAGCTCAAAATTGTTTTAGAACTTTGTCCAATTTTCTTAACTTTTGTACAAAGATTGAAGTTGGGACTTACATGGTTTTTGATAGATAACGAGCTATTCTTTCATAAAAAAAGAACAAGTAGTTTTTAAACAAAAAACTATCAAAAAAATCTCATATACATATTGATCGTCAATTTCTTCATGATCCAATGACGGGATATAAACGAAATTATTATGGGGCCACCCCTGAGGTACCACCTTTCCGATAAAAAGGAATTATTGAAATCAGTTTAAGTGGTCCAAAGTTAGGCGGTAATATATATACATAAAAAAATATTCGCACTAATCGATAACCTCTTCCTTTTTTGAAGTCGGTCAAAACTTGCGAAATGTCGCGTCACTATTTATATTTTCGCCAGTGTATATATACATATGTAAACTGTTCTACACATTTCGTGATGATACGAGGCAATATTCATTTGAAGTTTAAGTTGTTATAAAAAGGACTTTATAACTTGAAATTGGAAATTTTTCAAACAACATAATAAGGGCTATTTACAGCCGTAAAGCCAATATAGAATTTCTTTTAAGGCATTTTTAAATGAAGATTTTTTGCGATCGAAAAGACTTTTTAAAGCTTTAAAATCTTATTTTGAAGATTTTTTTGGAAAAAATTCAGATTTTTAGGGGACTTTCTCTAGCAACACTGCATGCACAGCAGAATTGCCGAAAGCTTTTTGCTGAAAAATTGTCAATCTACCCAAAAAAAAAATCGGCATTTCGTTAAAAAAAACGTCAAATTTTTCTTTGTTATACTTTTGTAACAATAAAAAATACAAACAAAATTACATAATTACATACAATAAATATGACACTAGGACGGAGTAGTTTGTTCGGAGAAAAATTTTCGAGAAAAGTGTATAGAAAATTCAAATTCTACGATTAATTGTAAGCAAAAATAGCGAACAAACTGTGTATCAAAAATGACCCTCCCAATTTTCAAAAGAAAAAGCAGTATATTACATGGTCGTTCAGAAAAAAATATAATATACTGATTTTTCTTTAAAACTTGCCAGGGTTAAACGTCATTTTTAGTATATACTTAGTTTGTTCACCATTTTTGCTTAGAATTGAACGCAGAGTTCGCATATGCCATACACTTTTCGAAATTAAATGATTCCGCAAATTACATTGCAAAAGCAAAGGGGACCCACATTGCATATGGGTCACTAAAGGTTATTTTGTAATTGTAACCGACCATCTAGATTTACGATTTAAGCTAAAATTAGTCAAGAACGCAGAACGTATACTCAAATGCAGTCTGTATAAGCAGAATTTTGTCGATTACTGGAGCCTAGAGTTGTCAAACTATCGATGGCACTATCGATAGTATCGATAGTTTAAATTTTTTTAGACTAGCAATCCTCATTGATAGTTTTTTCTTATACTATCAAAAATATCGATAGTTTAGTAGGACTATCGATCATCTCTACCAATTATTTTGAAATTATTTGTATTTTTTAATTTGAATTAAAAATTTATTTTTTTAGTGTAATGCCGACGTCATATTCAAATATGCACGCATTTAGGCCAAAATACATTCAAATGTTAATTGTAAATCCTGTTTTGTTTGTATAACTTGTGTTTGGTTTTGAACTTTCTAAAAAGAGAAATATTTTGGCTAAGCATTCACTTAATTTTGAATGATTATAACTTTTAGAAGATAATATTTTTTTCACTATGATCCTGTTAAAACAAAGCAACCTAACTGATTTAGCGCTATCGATAGTGCTATCGATAGTTTTTTTTTGAGACTATCGTGATTATTGGTAGTTTTTCGGAAAACTATCAAAACTATCGATGGTGTGACTATCGATAGTTTGACACCTCTACTGGAGCCCTCAGTGTTGCTTACTACAGTGTTACCACTCATCAATGCCTTTTCATAAACTTACCTTTTCAACTACAATTTTTCGTGCTATAATAGATCGTAGCTAAATATAAACTACTTAGTTTTCAACAAAAAACCTTATTCAATAGTAAATTTCAAATATTTTAAACGTATTTTGAATAGAAACTTATAACTTTTTTACCATCTGGAAAACTGACGAAGTGGCAACCATCTATAGAAGGAAGAAATCAGCTGACACGGAAAAATCTAAATTCCGCAGATTTCTGCGCTACGGGCTATAACTACAGAAAGCACAACTGCTTTTAAATTGTTGAACTCCACTGATGCGAAGGTTTTGAAGATTTTGATCCAGTTTTAAAGTGTAACAGGAGCATTTATTAACGGTAGATAATCTTGACTAAACAAATTCCAATACTATTTGTCTGTCTCTTTCAAATGAGTGTCAGCAGTGCAAATTAACGATTTGGTTACAATTCTAAAACAAATTTAATATAACTAAAAGCAAGGTTGAAGAACAAAACTAGATATGTAAATGCATGCTTGTATTTTAGATTACGTTTTCATTTAACAAATTTTGTATATATGTATATGTACATACATATGTAATTAAGCGGATAAACTAAAAATCGTCATTATGGGGGGAAAATCGTCAAAACGTCCTTGAGTTAAAAAAAAAACGTCAAAATGACGACGAAATCGTCAATTCGGCAACGCTGATGCATAGGGATAAATCGATACAAGTAAATCCAAGTACATACTCGATACTTTTCTCAATTTACCAAGTATTTTTGTACTCGATACTTTTTACTGCGATCCAAGTAGGTATCGAAAAAAAAGTACTTGTATCGGAAGCGCAAAACTTATGCTTCAGCATCATCTTTGAAAAGCAACCCATTAGAGGAATTGGAAGATATGCGCAATCATTAGCGCACACAAGGGGTGGGTTTTGGGGTTCAAACCTCCCCTAAAGCTAATAACCTCAAATACAATCTGCATCTTAAAGCTAAGAATCCAGCTCTCAAGGAAATTATAAGAAATATTTATTATAATTTCTGTTGCTTGAAAAAGCGCTTTGCTTTTGCTGTAAATTTTCATGAGGGAATAAATATACGAGCATTTTTTTTTCTTGAGAGCTGCAAACTGATTTAAGAAATTTTGGTAGAAGAAAATTTCTTTTCCATTTCTCGTCCGTCGTTTTATATAAATTTTTCGTTTTTCTTGAGAGTTCAATTAATTTTTTCGGTATTTGAAATATTAAAAAAATTTAGCAATCGTGAAAAATCACCATCTCTTTCGAAAACCAGAAATCGAAAAAATGAACATAGAAGTGCAAAAATTCTTGGAATCAATAAATTTAATTTTACTGCCTCTTTTTTAAAATTTTTTATTAGGTACTTTTGAAAGTTGAGCGCATCTTGAGTTTATAGAACTTTTTATTAAACAAGTAGTTTTTAAGGAAAGAACACAACCGACTTCAATTCTCATATTCAAATTTAGGGGTACCGTTAATTTCTTCATGATCCAATCATCGGATCTCTAAAACAAATTACGGGACGAACCTTGAGGTACTATCTTTCTAATAAAAAAAGGATTATTGAAAACGGTTCACGTGGTCCAAAGTTATGTATTCCGGCGAGATGATAACCTCCCTTTTTTTTGAAGTCGGTTAAAAGCGTTTGAGTTCTGTTAATCTGTAAATAAAGTGCAGTTTATGAATTTTAAAACGTTTATTTATTTATTACATACTGTACATAAAACTTGCATAAATGTATTTTAAAGAGGGTATTATCTGAAGCAAATTTTCAGTATTTTCCGGTGATATATTTTCAGAAATATAAAACCCCCCCTAAAATATATTCCTGGGTGCGCCCCTGTGCGCAATACATTTCCGCAGCTATACAAGCAAGCCCGTCTATACAGTGTTGCCGTTGTGCGACTAAAAGGGCAATTTGACCATTTTTAAGCGCCAATATTCTTTGACCCGACTTTTTAAAAATTTAGATTTTTTGACTTTTGCCCCTTTTCAGAGATTTTTTAGGAAATGTTATCAGAACCATGCTATTAAACAAGTAATTTTTAGAAAAAAAACCGACTTCAACTCTCATAAAAAAAAAAATATTTATATATATATCTCATGATCCACTGATGGGGTCTTAACCAGATCAGTATGGGACCACCTCTGAGACACTCCCTTTCCGATGCAAAAAGAATTATCGAAATCGTGGTCCAAAGTTATGCGGTAACATACATAAAAAAAAATATATATATTCCGACGAAGTGATAACCTCCTCCTTTTTTGGAAGTCGGTTAAAAATATTAAAAATTTATCACTTAAAACTTTTAAGGGTAATGTAACTTTTTTCGATTTATGTGTCTGTTTGCAACCTTGTTTTGTGTAAAGCTTGTCCCACTATTTTCTTTTTGAATTCAACAGATTTATTCTTTTACTAGTAAAGAAAAGCAAAAATAATATGGTGACCCTTTTTTCGTCAATGAACCCCTTTTTCGACTTTCTGAAAATTCTCAACGGCAACACTGCGTCTATACATAACGGTTGTTGAGTCATCTGTCCCTTGCGAGAGCCTTTCCTAAAAAACAAATACAACTATATCAAAATCTCGCCGCCTTTCAGAAAAACACTTGGAAAAGTTGATGTTTTTGGGAAATATAACAAAAAAGGAGTTATTTTGTTAGACTTATTTTATATGAAAACACTTTGTCTATTAATCTTGTAAAAATGTATTCTATTGTTTTTTGAAATCAAATACTATAGAAAAATATTTGCAGTCTTAAATTCGGGTCTGAAAAGTCATTAAAAGATAAATAATCTTGTAAAAATGCATATTTTTTGTGAAAAAAAACAATACAATTACTTGGAAAAATATGCAAAATCGTAGTCTATGTTCAAGTACTCGATACCTTTCCGATACTGAGTAGGCATCGCTACCTTGTTTGATACAAGTACAAGTACAGATTTGAGTAATACCTTGATGGCATCGATTTATCCCTACTGATGCATAGCTTCGGTTGAAGCCGAAATAATGCCTAAATGCACAGTTTCCATATGTTTAATGGAATCGCCTAATAAAAGGTTTACATATAAAAAGATTGTCCTCATTTTCGAGCTTAAATCCTTAATCTGTAATTAGAAGAAGAGGTTAGCCGTACAAAGTTATAAAAATAAAATAGTCTCAGATTAAACCGATAACTTTTTGGTGTCCAACCTAGTTTTATCGATTATACTTGCGCAGAAGAGGCGGAATGTCAAATGTAAAGGTAAACAAAAACTGACGCTAGCAAGGAAAAGAGGTTTGTAAAGGTATTTTTAATAAAATAATTATAATTAAGTAGCTTAATATGTGTAGCAGAAAACAGTGACCACGGTGGCACAGAGAAGGAACTTAACTTTTCCTCGAGTTGTGAGAATAAGAAGCACAACCAGTTTGACAGTTAACGAGCTCTGATTGAGATTAGGTTCTTTCCCTAACAATCCGGACCGGATCCGGCAGTTAGAGAATAAGCGAAAAGTGTGCTCTCAAAAATGGAACATAGTCCAGAAGTACGGGAACGCAAAAAAACACATTTCGTGCCCAGAATTTGAGAAACAGCTTATTCATGTTGTTTTTGTTTTTGTCACTTAAATGCAAACACTTGGAAATTGAATTTCGGTTTCAAAAATTTGATTTTAAGTATATAAAGATTAAGAATACATTAACAGGCCATTCATTATTCCTTAAAAACGCCAAGTAAATGCAGGCGACATGTAAACACAAAACAGTTGATATATACTTTGACACTTTATACATTTTTACCCGGAGAAAAAGTCCGGGCTGTTTCGGGCAGGAAGAAGAAGACACTTACGATCCTATACGTTCCAATTCTCGCTCTCTATTACCCATTTTGTTGAGTACGAGAATGATTTCTGGGCTGTTTTGGGCACCCGCGGGATCCCGCGTTGCGTACGCGAAAGAACCTATTATATATATGCATATGTAGACGTACTTTTATGCTTTACCGTACGCATATGTTAACGCATCAAATTTATGTACAGATAATTTAATTAACTTATGGAAGTAATGTAATGAATGATATGTAAAATTATTTTGATATTTTTTGATTCCACATTTTTTGTTTCGATATTTTTTTCTCGGTTTTCGAAATATTTTTATTCGACAATTTGTTTTTCGTTCTTTTTTAAGTTTCTTCATTTTAAATTTCGACATATTGTACCAGACCCTTTTGAAATTCAATTTTGGGCGTTTTAACGCCATGGGAGTTCTTTAGCATAATTTGTTATTCCACTGAAAATTACAGTTTATTTGACACTTGTTTACTAAAAATGCTTGAATATGATATAGAATTTGAGATCAATAAGCCTTAAAACCTGTACGTTTAATTTTTGGGAAACTTTCCCTATTTCTAGAGAAATGTACAGCCCCTATAAGATGTCGAATCTGTCAACTCTCATTGTTTTAATTTGACGCAAAATTCGTGACTATCGTGTCTAAAACCCCATCTAAAAAGATTTTCTTGTTTTTAGAAATATTAACATTCCATTTGAAAGCTGTAAACTCTCAAAGTTTTAATTTGAGATGAATTTCATGATCAGCATGTCTAAAAACCTAATAAGTGGCGTTTTTTTTAAATATTGTCTCATTTTAAGAAAAATTCTCAGTCCATCTGACAGCTGTCAACTGTCAAAGTTTTAAATTGACGTAAAATTTGTGACTTGAGCACCTAACAACCTAATCGGTTGTATTTTCAAAAAGACTTTCTTATTGTTTAGAGAAATTAGCAGTTGATTTGATAGCTGTCAACTGTCAAACTATAAATTTTGTAGAATATTAAAATTTATCATTACAAAAATACTACGATCCTGGAGTTTTATTATAACCGTAAAAGCATAGACAGAGGGCAGCGTTGATCCGGATCAGCTCGTTAATTCGGAATTATCTCGAAAATTAACTGCAGTTGATCCTGATTAAGTTTTAGTGTTAATTCAAACACTTAACTCGGATCAAGGGAATATTCGACACTGACCAAAACTCAGAGGGCGTAGAATACAGGGAATATGCAAAAATAGCATGGACTTATACCTTTTCATCGGTAATGCAGTCACTACACTAATTAAGATAGGAATCCAATTTAAATTGAATAAGAACTTATTTGAATTAATACGGTGACTGCCTACGACAACGTGCTAGTTTTGCATTTTCTTGGTGTTCCACGCTCCCTGAGCGAACAAATACGCAAACAAAGAAGCCGCCTGCTTCATCCTCGCTGGTAAGGTGGCCGAGTGGTGAGCGCCTTCAGGTCCCAGGTTCGACCCTCGGCTGGAGCGATTGCCAAAAATAATTTGTTTTTACTATTTCTTTTATTTTTTATTTTATTTGATTTATATATTTAATTTTACTTTATTTTATTTTCGTTTTGTTTTATTTTACTTCACATTTTTTATTTTACTATTAGTTAATTTAAATCTTTAGATTCTAATTCTAATAAAAAAGACAAACATTACTAACTACAAACAACTTTAAAAAGACATAGAAGTTATAATTGAATGAATAAAAAAAATTAAATGAATGCTCTACTGGCCGTCGGACTCCAACCTACGACCTCGCGGCTCGTATATCCGCATTTCTGCCGTCTGTCAAGGCACAATTTTGATCAGAGCAATTGGGCCGTTAATACGAATTAACGTTCACGTAAAACATGGCACACTGGTCGGATTGTGGCATATTGTAAAAAAAAAAAATTAACACCTTTTATGTTGTTATTGTTGTGGCATTATAAAATTTGCTTAAACAGTGATATTGAGCTTTATGCCACGATTTGTTTTAAGAAAATGGAAAAAGTATTCAAATCGCGGCAGAATTTATAGCTGCTAAAGAAATCTCAACTGAAAAGGTAGTACACAATATTACAAAGAAGTGCATTCGCCTGTACTGCGAAGTACGAAGTACAACGGCTTAAAAATAAGTACTGTTCTTCCGAAAGAAGTACGGTTGGTCACATTACGTATGCCTACAAATAGCAAAATCCTGCTTCGGCTGCCAAACGCGACTGCGAAATATGTTGAAAAATATATCTGAGGGGTGAAACATACTTATTACGTGTTGAATTGTGTGAACCTAATACTAGTAACACTTATGTAGGTATACAAATATGATGCTTTTTATTTATAAAAAATTTTGGTCCAAAACCTGCCGCCCCTAAAACTAGCCGCCCTAGGTTCCAGCCTACTCAACCCATTGGTAAATCCGGCACTGTGCTAGTGATCCACCGGTTATAGTGGCCGGTGTGGCTGTTGCTGGCACTCACCGGGTGGTGAATGCCGGTAATGCTGGTGATGCACCGGTTATAGTGGCTGGCTGTGGCTATTATTGTTACTCACCGGCTTTGCTGCTGGTTCCGAACTGCTGCACATAGGCGATAAAGTGGTTTGACGAAGAAAAGGCATACACTTAAGGTGTGATGATAAACGTAGGGTTTATATTAAAAATTTTACCCTCCGTATTTGTGCTTTTGAGCCTAAATAGCATAGATATATGTAAAGTTTCATGGCCGTAGAATAACGATGACCCGTCCCGTATTTTAGTTGAAGTTTAAGTTTATAACTTAAATTAATCGTCCATGAAAACTTTCTTCTAGTAAATCTGCATCTTTAATTTTTAATAGGATGGCAGGATTTTTCCAAGGGGCATCGAAAAATGTTTTAAACTAAAATATCCTTTGCAATTTTTATGCTTCAACATCCTTATATATACTAATAGGATTTAAATTAAACTAAGATTCTTCAAAATGCATTCAAAATTAAAAATCTTGAAGGATAATATTTTTGAAGGACATTTTTGACATGTTCCAAAAGGATAATTGAAAACAAAAGTTATAATTAATCTTGTTTTGAATTTTTCTTTTAATTGACACCCATATTTCCATATTTTGTGTAAACTTTTAGAAATATATTATAGTTAATGGTCCTTTGGAAAAAATCCTGACTACCGGGTAAAAATCTAAAAACGCAAATTTATTTAATATTATGCCCTAATACTGTAAGGAGTATAGTAATACTATCTTATAAAAAAGTAAAATGGGTAAGTTAACAAAGCACGCGAACTGCAAAAAGATTATTCTGATAACTTTGACTGCAAGTCGGCACGGGTTGCCGTGGTCCGAATTGCATAAAATTTAGTTTGGATAGTTTTTCAGACAAAACCAATAAAATGAGGGTGTATTCGTCACAAAAAAAAAAAATGGTGTTTTTTGGGACATATATGTAGAAGACATTGTTACAATAACGAAAAGTTACCTAACTGAAGCCGTGGAGGTTTTTGCTATTGCTCAGGCCGGTAGCACAGTGGTGGTTATAGCTCTACTTGCCACTCACCGGGTGCTCAATGGACGTCGCTCGCCCTGTGGTAGGGCTCTAAGCTGGTGTCCACTTCTGCGGTCGGTGGGGTAAATATATAGTAAATTTTAGATTGCAGATAAATAAGCTGGTAACAGAAACAAATTGCAGCCTTCAAATGAATTATGCTTATCCTTTCACAACGCCCCCACAATTCACCTAAAAATGGCACACATTAAAATTCACGAACATATTTATTGCCAATTACAGTTTTCCGCTAAAATGAGCAGCTTTTGCCGAGAGCAGGAATAGCACCTGGCATATGGCCCAAACCACTAACGCATTTCAGCCTAATATTTTGCCTTTGCGAAGTTATCACCCAAGCAAAACAAACAAAGGGTAAAAAATTAATGCAACAAACCCTTAGCCGACATATCGCACGATTAATAATTACTATAAACAAACGAAGTATTTTAAAATTTCAATTTTGTGGGAAAACGCAATCAAAGTTTTATCAATGTATACAGTTGGTATACAAAAAAATTGATGGAAAGACACATATCCTCGCCATATTTGGGAAGTTTGGTTAGCTGCTAGACTGAACATAAACTACTTATCAAGCTTGCTATTTGCATAATGAAATCTCCAAAAACATAAATTTTGAGTTACATCTCTAAATGTATTATTAAACTGCAATATGTACATATGTACATATGCATGTATGTATGCGGCAGCGTATGCTTCGACGGATGCCTGCTCACGAACATTTAAATCAGGCATGCCCAACGCCGGCAGAACTCCATAAGCAAGTGCCCTGCGCTGGCAGAATTCAATAGGCAAGTGCCCTGCGCTGGGCACGGCTGATATAAATTGATATCTCGAAATACATATTGGGCCGTATGAATAAAACTAAGGAAATGCTTTTCTTAACCCTGCAGTGAAACCCCAAACTAGTCAGGAAAAATACTAGTTTACAACTGGAATTTCCTGACAGAAACCGAAATAGTTCGAAAATTACCAGACTTGTACAAAGTACAAAATGATTTATTCATGCCGATTTATTTGACTTCGACAGTTTAATACAATAAAGTACACATAATATTATAACTTTTATTTGGCTATATTGTAACTAGGGTTGCCAGATTTTTTATGCGCGAAATCAGTACGTTAGACACTTTCATACTAAAAAAATCAGTACTTTTCAGTACATTTTTATTCAAAGCAAAATTTATGACATTTTTGAATATCAATAATGAGATTATTTCCATCTTCAGTGTTTAAATAGTCAACGAATTCTATACATTTCATTTTAAAATTACTTTTAATGTGAAATTCACTTTAAAAAAATTTTATTAGAAGCCGGTTTCTCTCTTTTCGCCAGGAAGCAAACTTTGTACTTAAGATCCTCTCAGTTGCTTTGTTTGAGTGTGGTATTGAAAAAAAAAAAAACAAAAAATACATATTTTGTCAAACTGTGGAAAGGTACCACTATTTAAGGTAATCGTCTATATTTCCTCATGGCTTTAACTAATTTTTTCAACTACGCAAAAACTTTGAAAGACTAAGAATTCGCTTAAAAGAGTATCTAACCTATGCCTTGTATGCAGAACTCTTTTCAATGTCAGTAAATTGTGAAATAAGAATTGTAAATTATGGGCAAAATCCATTCGAATATTCAATTTTGTTGTTATTAAACTGACAGTTATTTTCGAGATCAAAAAAACGTCAGCCTTCTTTTTAAATAATTTAACCTCCATCATATTATCGCAACTGGTAAGTAACGACCCGGCGATATGCCCATAAAACGATTGATATTTTTGTTGTATTAATTTCTTGGGTATATCAAACATTATCTGAAACATGTCAACTATAATTAAATTATTTTATTTTTACTTTTCAAAGTAAAGTTTAAGGAAGTTCCAACGTTATGTAAAAACCTTAAGAAATCCATAAAGTATTTTGAAAATTCAGTACAAATCAGTACAAACTTTGAAAAATCAGGACATTAGCGTACTGATTGAAGAAATGAATCAAATCAGTACAAGAGCTGAAAAATCAGTACTGTACTGATAAAATCAGTACGTCTGGGAACCGAAATTGTAACCAGGGTGGGCAAAAACTCGGAGTTCGAGCGAGCGCGCGAGCAAACTCCTACTCAATGCCTCGCAGACAACGAGGCGCTCGCAGCTCGTGTTCGTAGCAGCAATGAGGCGAGGCACGAGAGGTTTGGCTCGCTCGCCAAACGAGCGAGCGCTGCTTGTTTGCTCGCGCTCCTATAAAACGAGCGAGGCTGTTGTGTGTAGCTGTCTGCATACTCACTCTGCTAGGAAAGACGAGTGAGCGACGAGCGAGCGCTCCGAGTGCACTATACAACACATGCATTCAGGGTTCGGATTTACCTCATTTTAGCCCCTCGCTCGCTCGTTAGTTTGCTCTGAGCTTGCGCAACTCACGAGCAACAGGCGAGGCTGTTTGCAAACGAGCACTCGTTTAGTACGAGCGCACGCGGTGAGCAGCCAGCGAGCGAGTAAGCAAACGAGGGCAGCGCAAGAGTAGAGCGGCACGCAAACGAGCACCTCATTAGCTCTTCTCTCGCGAGGACGTCGTTGCGAGCGAGGCACTCATTTGCAGCAGCAGACGAGCGAGGCAAATGAGGCGAGTAAGGTCGGTGTTATGCAGACAAATTTTTGTTTGCCAAATTAAATCGCGGCTGCTTAGTTTGCTCGGAGGTGGTTATGTCGAGTTTGGCACAGGGTTGCACGTTCATTATGGTTTTCATGGCTATTGCCAACACGAAATGAGAATTTCGTGTATAGCAACAATTGTCTAAAATTTTTGTATATGACAACGCCGAATTTTCTGCAGTTTGACCAAACAAAATTAGTTTGCTGTGAGAGTCGCCAAACTCACTCTCTCCGAGTTTGCTGCAACAACAATTGCACGCAGTTTGCCAAACAAAATTTCTGCATAACACCGACCTTAACGAGCGAGGCAAATGAGGCAAGCAGATTAGGCAAACGGGTTGTTTGGTCAGCAAAAATGTATGGGATAAAAATTGCATCAACTAAGAATTTCGAGTAAAGGATTGTATGCACGCATGCAGATCTTACTAATATTATAAATGTGAAAGTTTGTATGTTTGGATGTTTGGGAAGTCATCACGCGGAAACGACTGAACGGATTTGCATGAAATTTTTACGCAGATAGCCTATGGGGCAGATTGGTTAACAGGCTATTTTTTTAAGAGTTGCCACCTGTTAAAAAAGTTTAATTTATTTAATATGCGGGAACGACTGAGTGCATTTGCACAAAGGTAGCTTATGACCTGGATTGGCAAATAGGCTTCTTTTCTTAAGAGTTGCCATCTGTTAAAAAAGTTTCATTAAATTAATACGCGGTAACGACTGAATGGATTTGCATGAAATTTGGCAAGCAGATAGCTTATGACCTACAGTGGAAAATAGGCTAATTTTTTGGAAGAGTTGCCACCTGTTAAAAAAATTTAATTAAATTAATACGCGGAAACGACTAAACGGATTTGCATGAAATTTTGCACACAGGTTGCTTATGACCTAGGTTAGAAATGAAGATGACCGACCACTTTCAATGTCAACTTTATTATGAAATCAGTTCGCTGTACAAAGATGCTTACAAGCTATGATACTTATGTGCATATATCTATGTATGTATGTATGCATATACATACATACGTATACAAGCTTACAAAAGCGAGACAGAATTCTAGAGAAACTTACTTAGTAACAATGAAAGGTATACATATAAGCATGTATCTATGTACAAGTATGTACAATAAAGCGAAGAACAAGCGTTCGAAACCTAACGGTGACTTATTAGCTATTTATATAAATATGTATGCACATATATAGGCATGTATGTATGTACATATATACTTATATCCAAATGAATACAGTGTGTACTACATAAAAAAAACAAACATTAATACAGTGTTGCCTACTACAGTTCGGCCATCCTGACAATTGAGATCTCCTGATCTCTTTTTTGATTGTCTTTGCACCCCTTGAACCACGGTCGAATGTTTCCTACTGCCCATACGCCTTTATACGGTATTCTAGACTGTTGAAACCCTTCTACATCTCCAAGAACGTATCTATCATTGCGCAAAAGTTTTAATACTTTGTAAGGCCCTTTAACTTTTAGAAGCAGTTTTTTAGATGTACCCACATGAGAATCGAAATTCTTTATCATGACATAATCACCCTCTTTGTATTCAGTAGGACTTTGCCTTTTTCTGTCTACATACTGTTTGTTATAATTCTGTACCTTCTTTTCATTCTCCTTCGCTTTTTCTCTAACTTCTTTGTGATTTCTTAAAGCTGGTTTTTCTATGCTGTTTAAACTCTCCACTAATACATCTTCTAACTTTCCTCGTTGTTTTACCCCGAAAAGCAATACACTGGGATATTCTTTGATTGTACGGTGTATGGTGTTATTAATAACATACTCCACTGTGTCTATTACATTATCCCAGTGTACATTCTTTTCTGAATCAGTCAATTTCGCAATCATCAGCCCTAATGTCCTGTTCACTCTCTCGACTTGGCCGTTAGCCTGTGGTGAACCTGTCGCAATCTTTATATGTTTTACGTTTTCTGACTCCAAAAATTGTCGAAACTCGTTTGATGTGAAACTGCTACCTCTATCTGAGACTATGCACTTCGGCCGGCTATACGAACGAAAATAATCTTTCATAGCTGTAATTACCTCCTTGGTACTTGTAGTCTTTGTCGGGTAAAGCCTAACGAACTTCGTACTAGCGTCGATTACTACTAAAATGTGCTTCTTTGCTCGTGAGTTATCTACCGGTCCGAAATGGTCAATATGTACTACTTCGAAAGGACTACCGTCTTTTGGAATGTTGTGCAGAAACCCTTCTTCGCGTCCGCGTTTAGACGAGAAAACTATACATTTTAAACAGTTTTGAATATGACTTGCTGTTTTAGATTTCATTTGTGGAAACCAATAACCCTTTGAAATAAGATCTAGCGTTTTATCTATGCCTGTATGTCCCATTTCGTCATGATATTTGAACATGACATGACTTTCCATCTCGCTCGGCACATAGATGAGAACCTCGCCGTTCTCTTTTTTTCTGTATATAACCCCGTTTCGCATTTCGAATAAACTGTGCTCACTCTTTTCTAACTTTTCACGTAACTCCTGTATCTTAGTGTATTTGCCTTGGCAGATAATCAAACTTTCTTCAAACGTATTTGGTTCAATTGTGAGGACATTATTACATCTACTGAGGGCATCGACGTGCTGCATTCGAGAGCCCGGTCGATGTTCTAGGACATAGTCGTAGTTTTGGAGCTCTAAAGCCCATCTAGCGATTCTCGGATTTAACTCTTTTTTGTTAAGAGTCAGCGCTAGCGAATTACAGTCTGTGACTATTTTAAGCTTTAAGCCTTGTAAGTATACACGAAAACGTTTGAGAGCGTAAATTATGGAAAGCGTTTCTAGTTCGAAGCTATGGTACTTTGACTCTGCTTCGCTCGTACGCTTTGAGAAATAAAAGACTGGGTGCATTTTCCCATCTGCTTTCTTCTGCATGAGTATTGCTCCGAAGCCTGTCGAACTTGCATCGCAATGCAATTCTGTTTCATCTTGCGGACTATACAAAGCCAATATTTCTAATAACTTTTCTTTAAGTGTTTCAAAACATTTCAATTCTTCTTCTCCAAACCTAAACTTTTTATCCTTTCTTGTCAAATCATACAGTGGCTTAGCAATGAGAGAGAAGTTCTTCACGAACCTGCGAAAATAGGAACAAAGCCCAAGAAAGCTTTGAACTGAATTTACTTTCGTGGGCGCAGGAAAATTTCGAATAGCCTCAAGACCTTTTTCGTCTGCTTTTATACCACTTTTAGATATTGTGTAACCTAAATATTTTACATCAGTTTGAAAGAACTCACACTTGTCAATTCTCAACTCACGCTTATTCTGCACCAAACGTCGTAATACCTCTGTCAAAATACCAAAGTGTTCGCCTATACTTTCCGTCGCTATCATTATGTCGTCCATGTACACTATCAACCGATTTTCTTTCACCATATCTGCAAAAACTTTGTTTACGAAGCGTTGGAAAGTAGATGGTGCATTTTTAAGCCCAAAAGGCATGCGTAGGAATTCATACTGCCCTAACGGAGTAATAAAAGAGGTAAACTTGACTGAATCAGGGTGCATATAAACATGGAAGAAACCATTTTTTAAATCTAACTTTGTAAAAAACTCTTTTCCTGCTAACGTATCTATTAAATCATCTATAAGGGGAATCGGGTAGTTATCTTTCGCTGTAACCTTGTTGAGAGTTCGATAGTCTACACACATCCTAATATCACATGTCTTCTTACGCACTAGTACGATAGGAGATACAAACTCCGACTCACTGGGTCTTATGAAGCCTTTCTCTAAGTATTCATCTAACAGTTTTTGTAAGCTGTTTTTCTCCGTGTAGGACAAGCGTCGTGGTGGGCAATTAAATGGTTTTACATTATCTACAGTTAGTTTCATTTCGCATCTAACCTGAGGTTCAAGAGGGCGTTTAGACTTTACATATATATTGTCGAACAATTTTAAAAGCTTTTGCTGTTCAACGTGACCTAGCTTGCAACCGATCTTAATCTGATTAATATCGAACTCGTCATTAGTAATATTTAGAATCGCGTTATCAAATAAATATAATTCTTCATTTTCTTTTTGTACACTTGTCACGTCAACAAAATTTTTTACATTATTATTTTCTGTGTAATAATCTGAATTATTTTCTTCTACACTACTCTCGTTATCGACTTTACAATATTTCTTTTCACTTTCTAAATTTTTTCCCATGTATTCATTTGACAAACATTTCACATTCAGATTTCTTGGACTTTCTCTGACGCTTTTCGTTTGTTCAACTTCAACAGTTTCTTTTTCCCTTACTAACTTATACTTACATGTTCTAAGAAAATCTCTTGCCAAGACAGCCTCATACCCCATCGTCCCGTCACCGACAACAACAAAATTTATATCAAAATGTTTATTTTTAATCAAAACGGAACATAAAAACTTTCCAAAAGTTTGTATTTTGGATTTATTTAAACCAAAGAAATTTGAATTCAAATTAGACAAAAAGTTCAAGTTAAATTTTTCGGGAACAGCAGACTCTCTTATTATGCTGATCGGACTACCGGAATCTATGAGGCATTCTAGGGAAAAATTTAAATGTTTACAACTTTTAATAACGAAACGGAAATATCTTACATATTCTTCTTCATCTTCATCAAACAGCTGGACAATTTTCTTCCGATCTGGACACTCTACCGCACGATGAGATGTGCTTCCGCATGCCTAACATGCGCCTTTTTCCCTCTTGGGTTTCCTGCATTCTGCTGCAAAATGACCGCGCGAATTACAATTGTAGCACCTGATTTCTTTTTGTGATGCCGTAGCCGCAACCTTGTCGCCCCTTAGCCTTACTTTCGAAAACGCCTGCACCAAATGTGCCTTTGTAGAATAACATTGCATATACGCCTGTGTACGCAACTGCTCATCGGAAATTCCTTCAATGGTTTATTCAATAAACTCGTCCTCACTTAGCTGTATCGGTGCAGATAGCAAAACTTTCTCGTTGAAATACTCAATAAAAGCTTCACCAGCCTTCCACTTGCGTGCTTCGAATTTTTTGCGCAGGACTAGTTTGCTATCTTTGCTTTGGAAAACATCTTGCATTTCACTGAGTAGCATATCTACACCATCTATTGCAAAATTGGGTTTTGAATGAACCCACTGTAATGCTTTGCCCTTCAATTTGCTAAGCAGAAGCGTACGCTTATCGTTTTCGTTGAGTGCATATGCATTGCAAACATTTTCCAACTGGGTCATCCACACATCAACGCTTGTTTTTCCATCAAACTCGGGTAAAATGTTTAGCAGCATTTCTTTGGAAATTTTAGAAGCACCAACTTCTGCGGAACGCGGCGATGTTGGGCCGACTGCTCTGCTGCCAAATTCTGCCATTCGATGAAGAAGTTCGTTTTCGCGTTCAAGAAGCTTAAAGTGTGTTTGCATTGTTCAACTTTGCGTTCAACATTTGCGTTCAACTCAGCGCAGGGTTGCACGAAAAAAAGTTGTATGGCTAAAAATATCAAAATATGAAAAAATATCAAAATATTCGCCATAAAAAGGTGTTTGCATTGTTCAACTGTGCATTCAACTTTTGGTTGAATGGCCTTTCAACTAATCGCTTTCAACAAAGTTGGTCGCCAGCCAACATTTAGCCATTCAACTTTTTTTTCGTGCAACCCTGCGTTGAGTTGAACGCAATTGTTGAACGCAAAGTTGAATAATGCAAACACACTTTCTATTTCACGCCTTAGCAGCTGTACCTCTCGCTCGTTACGTTCGCCGTTGATGCTGTTGCTTTGGCCGTTGATATCGCCATCGTTATTGTTGCTTTGGCCGTTGATGTCGCCGTCGTTGTTTTGGCTGTTGCCGCCGTCGTTGCTTTTGTTGTTGTTGTCATCGCCTACTTCGATTTGAATATTCGGGGTTGTTTCACATCGTACTACTTGCAGTTGGCTGTTTGTATGCATGTTTTGTGCACCTCTTTGTATGTCTCCCCAGCTATCATCGTACCCAGTAGGGCATACACCACGTTCGTTTGCTGGCACTGAACTGATGCGTAGAGTGAGTGTGCTCTTGTTTCCGCTTGTCGGCAACGCTAATTTACGCAGCCAGGCACGCAGCTGCGCGACATTGTACTCTTCTGCACACACAACTTCTTCCATTTTTAATTGTCTTGAGTCTTACAAAATTTTTATTTCCACTTTTAATTTCTTAAATTTGTTATTTCAATTGCCTGCACTTTACAGTGCACCTTAAGTATCCATTTTTTTTTGTTTTTTAGTTAACTTTTTCTTCACTTTGTCTTTCCTCGAACACTCCCAGTTTTTCCGTAAAATTTTTGCATTTTTACAAGCTTTTATTTAACTTCACTTGTATGTATGTATGTATGTATGTATGTATGTCCTGGAACTTTGCAGTCAATATTTAACAAACTTCCCGATGAGCTACAGACTTGAAACTTCAAACTTAGCTCAGAACTCGAGGACAATACAATTTAAAAGATGTTTTAATCCGCTAGGTGGCGCAGGAGTCGAGATATTTGTAAAACCCACATTTATGGTCTGATTTGGTTCGTATTTAGAACATTTATTACGTATATGAAAAGAAATAAATCCGAAAAAAAATTTTGCCGATAGGTGGCGCAGGAGTCGAGATATCTGTAAAACCCGCATTTATAGTCTGATGTGGTTCATATTTAGAACATATATGACTTATATGA
>NW_016159393.1:7891-8519 GCF_001687245.7 Rhagoletis zephyria | reverse complement strand
TCTATAAGCTTATCCAGGCAAAAAGCTACCTACGTACCGAATTTTAAGCAAATCGGACCGTAAATACGATTTTTCGGAATAGATCAGTCCCTGGTCCACTTCTCGGAAAAAATGGACCATATATCCTAATATATGCTAAAAAACTACGTACCTACCGAATTTTAAGCAAATCGGACCATAAATGCGATTTTTTGGAATAGATCGGTCCCTGGACCATTTCCCTACGTACCGAATTTTAAGCAAATCGGACCGTAAATACGATTTTTTCGAATAGATCAGTCCCTGGTCCACTTCTCGGAAAAAATGGGTCATATATGCTAATATATGCTAAAAAGCTACTTACGTACTAAATTTTAAGCAAATCGGACTATAATAAGATTTTTTCGAATAGACTGGTCCCTGGTCCACCTACCCGAAAAAAAGTAAAATTTTTTTAGCCTAAAACATGGTGGTTACCGAAAGCTATTTGTATACAAAATTTCATGAAAATCGGACCAGCCGTTCTCGAGATTACCTGTTACAAAAAAAAGGGACTTCTCTTTATATAATTAGTATAGATGTATGCACATATATAGGCAAGAATGATAGAATACAAGATTGCGCCGATCAGAGAGGATTTTTGAGAATA
>NW_016159393.1:7458-7662 GCF_001687245.7 Rhagoletis zephyria | reverse complement strand
ATATATAGGCATGTATGTACATATATACTTATATCCAAATGAATACAGTGTGTACTACATAAAAAGAACAAACATTAATACAGTGTTGCCTACTACAGAAAGTAGGCTACTTTTTTAAGAGTTGCCACCTGTTATAAATGTTTAATTTAATTAATACGCGGAAATTAGTGAACTGATTTGCATGGAGGTTTTCACACAGATAGC
>NW_016159393.1:7037-7280 GCF_001687245.7 Rhagoletis zephyria | reverse complement strand
CATTTCGCACAGAGATAGCTTATGACCTATGTTGGAAAATAGGCTACTATTTTAAGAGTTATCACGTATTAGGAAAGTTTAATTAAATTAATACGAGTAAATGACTGAACAAATTTGCATGAAACTTTGCACACAGATAGTTTATGACATAGACTGGAAAATAGGCTACTTTTTAAAGAATTGCCACCTGTTTGAAAATGAAATTTTGCTCAAAGATGGTTTATGACCTGGACTGAAAAATAG
>NW_016159393.1:0-1868 GCF_001687245.7 Rhagoletis zephyria | reverse complement strand
TTTTTTTTTGCAAAAGTTTATTTTATAACCTTAAAAAAACGATTTTCTTCGAAAAGCGCAATGAGTCTGCTGACTTTTTTTTTTATTTCAAAGAAAAATGCCCCTTCTTTCAAATAAAAGAATAAAAAAAAACAAACTTTTACATATTTTTTTTTATCCCTTTGTAAACTTAGGAATTTTTTAAATTTTCTGCAACAAATTTTAGGGTGTAGCAAATAGGCCATTCCAGCCAGGAAACTCAATATTTTTTAAAAAGCTCTATAGAGTGGTTTCCTTACAGATTTTCTAATTAGAAAAATTGTGTCTTAAGATAAAGTATGATAAATTGTATTTTAAGCAATTTTTTTTTTAAAGACTCCAGCTAAAGGCATTTTCATAAACGAAAAAATATATAAAAAACACACAACTTTAAGAGGTTTTTGTGAGAACCTTATGAGATAAAAACAAAAACTAAGTCCAGATCCTTAATCTAGGATAAATTTCCTTTCCAACGATACCAAACACGTTTACATACGTGACAACAATTTTTTTGATTTTTGCCCGATCATACAGCACTGTGCGGCCTACCATTTCGGCGATTTCGAACAACTTATGCGATCAGCGACATCTGTCTTTGAATAGCCACAACCAAAACTAAAATGCGGTTAATTGCTTTCATCACGAATGTCATCTGTGGCGTCGAGTGAAGACTACCGGATTCTGGTTCTGAGATCTCAGGTTCGAGTGCGCGTGTAAGTTGTTAAAGTAAGTAAATTAATTTAAATAACTGTTTCAATTTAAATAGAAAATAAAAATTGTACATAAATTTCATTTCATTTGGAAAAAACCTAAATACTCAAATACCATAAAAAATGAAAATAAGAATTTTTTTTTGTTCTTTTTAAAACAATAAATTTAAAAATTACAAGAGATATAAATAAAAAATAAATAAATAAATAAAAAATAATATAAAAAAAAAGATTTCGCTCACTGAGATTCGAACTCGGATCTCTTGATTTGACGTGCCATACCTTTACTCTGTCGGCCATTGCCACTGTTGCAGCGCCACGAGCAAAATTACATACTTATGCTTTTCACGGGGGATGAATAGGGAGTCTATCCAGTCAACTGGTATGATGCTACTAGTATTTCTACTGGTAGCGTGCTGATGCAGAAGCGGACAATTGACATCTCCTATGACATCGCCATGTTAAAAATACCAGTCGCTAACATTGGAAAAGGACACAACGTGAACTAGTTGGGCTGAAACACAAACTGGTAGCATTCTGGCTCACAACTAGTAGCTTTCCCTGCAGGGATAATACAAACTACTATTTGGGGTGTTAAACAGTATTTGACAATTAAGGCTGGTCCACATAGAACTTTCGCGTTGACTTTGTAGTTGGCGTTGGTTTGACAGAACGCACGTTAAAAGCATGCGTTCTACAATGAAGCTTGGCAGAGACTACTTTGGCCACTAAATTAACATATTAACGAGAGATAAATTAATATTTCAAATCAATAATTACATGAAAAATTATATTTCTTGCACTCATTTCATTAAAAGGAAAAAAACATGGCATATAATTTTATTTATTTGCAACAGCTGGCGACCGACGCAGCGATCTTTCTACTTTGTGTGTGTGTTTGTCTGCTCTTTGCGTTGGCAAATTTTAGCTATAGGTTCATTCCTTATCTTTTTGGACTAAAATCTGAAAAGTGTCAAAATGCCAGAGCGTAATCAAAATGCGCTCACTAAAAGAGAGTAACAGGAAAAGTAAAGGAACGCAAAAAACCAAATTTTTNGTGTGTTTGTCTGCTCTTTGCGTTGGCAAATTTTAGCTATAGGTTCATTCCTTATCTTTTTGGACTAAAATCTGAAAAGTGTC
>NW_016159392.1:83285-87585 GCF_001687245.7 Rhagoletis zephyria | reverse complement strand
TAAATTTTGTGTTTGATAAAGCTGTTTACGCTTATTAAAGTAAAAAATTAAAAAAAGTGTTAATAAACTTCTGGTGCACAATTTAAAGATAAGTAAAACATCAAAATTTCCCGTAGATTTGATTAATTTAACTTGATATTCTTAATTGCATGTGCCGAGTATTTTGTTTCATATAATATATTGTTGTTGTACAATTGTTTTTGTTTGTGCACATTGATTTTGCTCTTTTTGTCTTTTTGTCATTTCTGCTGTTTCATCTTTGTCACAGCTGTTTGCGTTGTGTTTATTAGGTGTCTAATATACAGTGCATTTAAAACTGTTCGCTAACTGATATTTACCAGCTGATTGGTTCACTGATTAATACATCGTTTTCAAAACTGTTTTTGCTTTTTTGTTTCTAAAACCTAAAAATAAATATAATTTTAAACATGTCGTGCATTTACACCAATTGCCACGTTAAAAGCGACTCCTATGTGCCATGCTGGCTCTGCGATGGGATTGCCCATATTAAATGTGCTGGTTTGAGCGGTAGAGTATTAGACGCTATTAACGAGGGTAAGGGTCTTCGTTGGTCTTGTCAAAAATGTAGATCAACCGAAGTTGATTTATTTAAATTCTTCAGGCAGTCCAGAAATGGTTTTTCTGAGATCGGGAAGGATCTGTCGGCGCTTGTTGAGAAATTTAAGCATTACGAAAAAATGTTTAGATCTTTCACTTGTCTCGACGACCCTCCACAGCAGATCACAGAAAAACACAGCTTCACAGCTTGACGTTTGCGTAATTAATCCATACTTCCACAAATATGTAGTAGACATCTATTCTTCTCTTAGCGTAAAATAATTTTTGGGGATAAATAGGCCACAGGGAAAACCTGTCGCCTAAGTTTTAAGTTCAAATATTTCTGTTCAATTGGCTAAATTGTATTCTAAATATGAGCCAGATCGGCAAGAAAATGCAGTTTTTAGGAATACTCCGACCCTAGCGCCACCTAACGAGTGCATTTTTGGTCAGAATATTTCTTTTATAGGTGCTGACACATATTCCAAATATCAACCAAATCGGGCTAGCCATTTAGTAGTTTAGTGACATTTAATGTGCAGAAAACTCTATGGAATTGTGAAATTGTGACGTCAGCTTTTCTCATTTTTTGGCAACAACAACAAAAAGTTTCAAATCTTTTTAAATCGAAAAACCTTCTACACAGTAGGCCCAAAAGAGTACTTTTTTACAGAATAGAAAACGGTTCAGCTGTTTGGTCAGACATCGCGGTCATACGAAAAACATTTCATGTTTATATATATAGATTAAAATCTTGCTTTACATCCTTTTAACTTAATTAAAACAATTGCGCTTATAATGATTTTGGTGAGATATCTTCATATGTTCATTGCGTAGTTCACAAAAAAAAATGCTTTAATTACACGCTTAAGTGGTGATTTTTAATACATTTAGAAAACGTAATGCTTTCTACGATCTTTAATGAAAATCGATTTTTGAACGAGCAAAAATTTATAGAAACTATAAAATTTTGGCCAATTTAAAAAAGTATCCACAGTTATACTGATTTGAAGTAATAAGAATCTCGCAAAAATGCGTCTAAAAATGTATCCAGTTGGATCTATTTAGATACAAACGGCATCCCTGATGATGATTCATATTTCCATGAGAGCCATCAACAATGCTTATGGAAACTCGGCAGTGCCTGCATTTCATTTTCTTTTCTTCAATTTTGCCTTCGAAATGCAACCCAATTGCGCTTCGCTTTGGCATCTGAAAGCGAAAGTCGTTTGTTAAACAACAAATCCGAAAAACTCAACTCAAATATTTACTTTTTTACACAAATTGCACTAAACGATGTAAAACATTGGAAATGCCATGGAATAAAATGTCCTTTTAGCGCGAGACCCGATCAGTTGTTTCTTTGTGCCCTTATAAACGAGATGTCATATGTGTTAAAATTACATTTCCATTTCTATTGGAGTGTTGGCTCAGAAAATTTAGTTCACCTTAATGAACGAACTCAAGAACTAGTTCAATTTAAAGACCTGGCTCTTTCGCTCTTTAGTTCAAAAGCTCCCCAAGCCTACTACTTAACATTTTTTACGAGCCAGAAGTGCTCCGAATTTAATCGATTGATGTGGAAGCTGCCAACATAGAGAGTTTAGGTAAAGATCAAAAGTTTTGAGAAAGCAGGGCTCGTGGATTCTGCTAGAATGCAGAAAGGTAGCTGAAAAGTTTGGTTCCTTATATACGTTCCAAGAAAAACGTCGTTACACAAGAACCTTTTGCATTCTACGGAGAACCAAGATAAAATAACTAGCTTCGGAATTTAGGGATTGGAATCATTTCTAGCTCGTACCATTGATTTAAAATCTGCCATTTAAATGTTTACTAACCAAAACGCCTAAAGCTATTTTCAACTCAATTCACATAAGAATGTGACTATACTTTATGATATCTAAATATGTATTTTCAGGTCTATTTTGAACGTTACCGAACATTTTATAACCGACAAATTTAAAATTTGTATTAACAAAACTAAAACGATCAGGCAGGTTCTGCAATTAACTTCCGAGTGAATTTCAACCCCTGCCAATTTGAATTCAAAGCGACTTAGATTGAAATTCACCCGGAAGTGAATTGCAGAACCTGTCTGAATAACTTTAGTTACCGTGGGTGAAGGTCGTGCCCTTGACGGGACTCCTACTATAAACCCTTATAATTAATGCAAAACGAACCCTCAGAAAGATTTACTAAAAAATATTTAAATTCAAGGAGCCCGCCCGGCCCGGCTCGGCTCTCGAACGTTCTGTGAATGTATGTATGTATGTATGTTGTAAATACCAGGGATGCTGCGAATATTCGCATTCGCATTCGCAACCGCGGAGCCTCCGCTTTAATTTTAATATTCGCATTCGCTTCCGCATTCGCAATAATCAATGCGGAGCTTTTGCGAATGCGAATATTGTGCAACAGCGCTGATAAAACGTATGCATATTTGGCAAACAAAATGACAAATATTTTTTGTCCATTCCTTTGCAATTTAAAGTCAAAGAGTAAGATCTTTCAACGTCTAGCTATAAAGAGAATCGACTATTTGCGCGTTAAAAGATAGCTTTTAATTAGGTAAGAATTATGTAACTATTATGTAATATTAAATATTTGCCAAAGGTCTGTTGAAAAAACTGGATGCATTGTTATCGGTGAGTAATTAATTGAGACTGCCTACAAATACGAAAAGTCGAGCTCAGCTAACTAAAAATGAATTACAAGCTATTCATTACAGGTGAACCTTTTCAAGAAATCACTCGGGAACTAATCAGATCTGAGGCCTTCATCGTCTGTGATTCCAATAATTCAAATTACTATAAACAAGTAAGAAAGCCTAAGTTCGGGCGGAGCCGAACATTAAATACCCTTCGCAAGTATTAAATATATGTTTTCCACATTTCCGAAAACTCCCACTACTTTGTAAGCCGGGGTGCTTTTACTCCTATTTTAATCATCTTCGATAGCACGTTCAGTTGGACATAATGAGATAAACTTATATAGTCATATGTGGGCGATATCACGCCCATTTTCCAAAATTCCAAACAATGTTATTTATTTCCGTGGGATTGTTTTTAGCATCAATTTTGATCAAATTAGCGTCTTTAAATTTCGAAGTATTGAAGTTTCAAGCATTTCTGAAATTTACCGTTATATGAAAAGCCGCCGTAATTTTAGTCCGATTTCAATAATTTTCAACTTTTTGCCTTTATGTGGAAAGCACAATAACCATACCGAGTTTGGTACAAATTGGTGCGACGGTTACCGAGATACANATTTTAGTCCGATTTCAATAATTTTCAACGTTTTGCTTATATGTGGCAAGCACAATAACCACACCGAGTTTGGTACAAATTGGTAGAACGGTTACCGAGATACATATATCTGTTCATAAGTGGGCGGTGCCACGCCCATTTTCCAAAATTTTACAACAAATATATTTCTTGGTAAAGAATTGCTACACGCATAAATTTTGAATAAATTAGCTTTAATATTTACTGATTTATCAAGTGTTTCGTATTTCTGTAAATTACCGTTAAATGGAATGTGGGTGCGTTTATTGTCCGATTTTAAAAACTTTCGGCCGTTTGGTATGCTGTACCAAGGCCAATAACTGTGCCAAGTTTGGAATAAATTGGTGCCGCGGCTACAAAGATATACACATGTAACCATAAGTGGGCGTGGCCACGCCCATTTTTCAAAAATATATATTATTCTTATTTTTCTTCCAAAAATTATTGTAAATATGAAT
>NW_016159392.1:75501-83196 GCF_001687245.7 Rhagoletis zephyria | reverse complement strand
AAAATTACCGTTATATGGGAGGTAGGCGTGGTTATTGTCCGCTTTTGCCCATTGTGAATACCATCCGTCCTACGCCCGAAAGAAGTGCACATACCAAGTTTCGTTAAGATATCTCAATTTTCACTCGAGTTATCGTGTGCACAGACGGACGGACGGACAGACAGTCACCGCTTAATCGATTTCACTTTTTATTATGATCATTTATGTATACATTTGTCTATATTTATCTCGATTCGTTTTGCCTGTTACAAACAACCGTTATGTGAACAAAGTTATAATACCCTTTTGCACAAGTGCGCTCGGGTATAAAAATGTAACTGGAAGTCCTCTCAACTGATGTAGCGTCAATCGAAAAGAATTTACAATTTTGTCAAGTCTCAAGGTTTTCAAGTTTGTCGCCTCTAACAATTAGTCATTAATGACGCAGGTTTCAGTCTGTAACCCGAAAATGCTAAATTACTAAAAAAACCATTATTAAAAATTACAAACTTTTTCATTTTGATTTACCTAAATCACCTAACTTACTCACCTAAATTATTGCCTAAAAATACTTGACATCCGGATTCGCATCCGCATTCGCGGATGTTAGGTTTTAAACATCCGTATTCGCATCCGCGGATGTCTAGAATTCCACATTAGCAAAATCCCTAGTACATACTTACAGGAAGGGAACGGGGTTTTAGGACCTAAAACCCTATAAAAAAGGCAAAATCAAATAGCGAAATAGGCAGGAAAAGGCACTAGAAATCGCAAAAGAGGCACCAGAAGGCACTAAAAAAAGACAAATTCAAATTCTTTTAGAAAATTTTATTTTAAAGTAAAAAGAGAAAAACTATGAACTATTGTCATTATATGAAAAATTTGTACTTTGAATCTTTGACTATTTTCTCCTTTGGAGTTTTTAACCGACTTGACAAAAAGGAGAAGGTTATCAATTCGTCGAAATATTTTTTTTTATTTTAATGTATGCTACGCATACCTTTGGACCACGTTAACCGATTTCTATAATTCTTCTTTTAAAGGAAAGGTATTACCTCACAGGTGGTCCCATAGTAATTTGGTAAGCCGATCTTGGACCATGAAGAAATTAACGATAATCTCAATTTTTTATATGAGAATTGAAGTCGGTTTTGGTTTCTGCTTAAAAATTACTTGTTAACTAACAAAACTTTAAGCTCTATACTTGTAGTGACCAGGGATGCCGTATGGACCTAAATAGATCCAATTGGATACATTTTTAGGCGAATTTTTGCGGGATACTTATTTTTTCCGGTCAGTATAAATGTGGATACTTTTTTAAATAGGCCAAAATTTTATATTTCCTATAAAGTTTTTTTCGTTCAAAAATCGATTTTCATTAAAGATGGTAGAAAGCATTACGTTTTCTGAACGTATAAAGAATCGCTATTAAGCGTGAAATTAAAGCATTTTATTTTTTGTGAACGAAGCAATAAACATATGAAGAGATCTCACCAAAATAGGTATAAGCNTTTATTTAAGGAGACTTTTATGAATTTTACTGAAAAGACTTTAAATACACTCTAAAAAAATTTTATTTATTTGCGCATATTAAGAGAGGTAACCAGTTTCCAAATGCAAATTCGCACGCCGTGTAATAAAATTAATCATTGCCTGTTTACTCTTACATACCAAATTTGTCGCAAGAGCAAAATTACACATAAAATGTTTAAAATAAAGTAATGTTTATTATTAGTAGGAAATGAGTAGTCCACTTGCAAACAGCGTTATGTGATTTTATAATAGAAAGCCATAAATTTGAAAAAGTGACTACGACAACAAGTAACATTTAAATTGAATCTTTTTTATTATTACCTGAAAATTTGGATAAATAGGAGCCTTATAAAATTGTAACATAACATAACATGTCATAAGATAACATTAACAGTCTATACGACCTAAAGCAGCTTTCTAAGTTCATCAGAAGATTGATACTTTTGAAAGTTCATAAATAAGTATGATAGCGACTTTTGGAAGAAGACTTAACATTTGATGCTATTTTTTTCAGAATATAAAAAGATTTTGCACTCTGTTGTTAGTGGACATGAAACTACTTTAAATACTGGTACGTAATCCGCCAAAAACTAAGAATCGAAAAAATTTTACATAACGCACTTTGCAAGTAGACCACTCAAATGTATTTGAAGTTTGAAAATTTTTGCAATTTTAAACATTCCATATATGTATATTTATGTGTATATTTTAAAGATCCCAAGTTCAAAATCAAATACTGAATATCTTATACGTATATTTATACAGATTCTTGTTGAAAAATAGTTACTTTTCAGTAGTAGTTTTACATGCTCTTTTTAGAGTGTAGTTGCTACTTATTATATTTACTTTGCAAAAAACGTATGCACAAAAAATGTACTTTATAAATTGAAATTACAAATGCTTGATTTTATGCACATGTATTCCAAGTCCTTAGGATGGGTTAAATTATGTCTTTTTCATGAAAATGTTTGGTTTTCTTACAAATTATGAGATGTATATGTAACAAAAAAAAATTGGATACATTTGGATACATTTTCGGCTTGGTCAGGGATACATTTTCTTGAGACGGCGCGGCAACACTGGTAGTGACATTGAACCACAAGATGTATTTTAAAGTTTTCTGGCAGCATTTTCATAAAATTTTCGCGAAGAAAAGCCTTGAATGTACTAAAGGTGCGCTCGACGTGAATTAATACAAGTGGCGCCCAATCTAAATATGGAATAAGTCTTTCATATTATCAGGAATAGGGCCGGTATGCAGCTCTCAATAAAACGGACAAGAAAAAATTGCAATTATTTCGTGTGTGTATCCGAGGATTTTTGACATCTGGATACTTCACATCCTGTTGCCTCACTCTTTCCTCAAGAAGTAATGGAACGGGCATATATTTCTGTTGCAAACATGGGTTGCCTTGTGCTCTTTTTCACAAAAAAAAAAAACTTCTGAAACCCGTACTAGAAACCGTAAAAAATTTCTTAAGAACTGCATACTGCCTTAAGGAAATTTGACACAAGAGAAGTTCTTAGTCATTTCTTGTACGTCATTTTATATAAAGTTTTTGCTTCTCTTGAGAGCTGCATACTGGCCTTTAAGGTAGAAAAGGCAAATTACTTAAAAAAGACAAAAAAAGGCAACATCAACTTTGTATATGGGGCATTTCACGTCAAGTGACCCAACTTTTGAAATCGATGTCTTCCAATCGGGATGAAATTTGCGCCAAGGCTAGTCCTAATAAATAGTAGTTATGACACAAAATTTCAGCGGGATCGATCAAACACACTCCGAGTTGGAGGGTCCAGAATTTTGACATTTTGGTCAAACAGTCCTTTTTTCGGATCCATATTACTACTTACCTATTGTATTTAGAGATTTTTTTTAGGAATGTTTTCGATAGCTTTCCCTTCAGTCTTTACAAATAAAATTTTTTTTATTTAGACAAATTTTTTGGAATTATTTTATTGAATAAAAAATAATTTTAATATTTTTTTTTCAAACAGGGGTAATATATTTGTGTTTTTTTTTTGCTCAAAAGAAAGGCTAGGTATTTTTCTTTAAGAGCTTTGTGGTCGCTTAGTGGGATGCGACTTGTTTATCTATCAAAATGAGCGTCTAGTAACTCGAAACAGCGGTTTTTTTAATTTTTAATGTAGGACCTATTTTAATATATTTTTTTTGGTATTATTGTGTAAGTGTTTCTGAAACCTGAAAATAAAACATATATGGGAAAGTATATATAATTACCTTTCCAACGGTATATAACATGCCTCACCATAGTTTCATACCCTCGATACTGCAAGTCCGGTAGTTAAGTATGATTAAGATTTTTCGTAGTCTAACACAGCAGGTTTAGATTTGCAGAATTTTGAGTAATAGATTTGCATACCTTCTTCTTCTTTTTTGGCGCTGTAACCGCCTAAGCGATTTTGGCCGAGTTTAGCTAAGCACGCCAGTCGTTTCTTCTCTGTGCCAACTGACGCCAGTTGGAAACGCCAAGTGAAGCGAAGTCCTTCTCCACCTGATCTTTCCATCGCAGCGGGGCCCTCCCTCTTTCTCTGCAATCACCAGCGGGTTCCGAGTTGAATACTTTCAGAGCTGGAGCGTCGGTGTCCATTCGAACGACATGGCCAAGCCAGCGGAGCCGCTGTATTTTCATTCGCTGTACTATGTCCATGTCGTTGTAAAGCTCATACAGCTCATCGTTGCATCGTCTGCGGTACTCGCCGTCGCCAACGCGTAAAGGCCCGTAAATGTTCCGTAAAATCTTTCTCTCAAACACTGCAAGAGGCGCCTCATCGGATGTTGTCATTGTCCATGCTTCTGCGCCATATACCAGCACGGGCATGATGAGTGACTTATAGAGCGTGGTTTTCGTACGTCGAGAGAGGACTTTACTCCTGAATTGCCTACTCAGTCCAAAGTAGCACTTGTTGGCAAGAGTGATTCTACGTTGGATTTCAATGCTGACATTATTATCGGTGTTAATGCTGGTTCCCAAGTAAACGAAATTCTCTACTTTCTCGAAATTGTAACTGTCAACAGTGACGTGGGTGCCAAGGCGCGAATGTGCTGACTGTTTGTTTGATGACAGGAGATACTTCGTCTTGTCCTCGTTTACCACCAGACCCATTCGCTTTGCTTCCCTATCCAACTTGGAAAAGGCAGAACAGACTTCGCGGTTTTTGTTACCGATGATGTCGATGTCATCGGCATAAGCCAGCAATTGCACGCTCTTGTAGTAAATTGTTCCTGAGCGGTTCAGTTCTGCAGCTCTTATTATCTTCTCCAACATCAGATTAAAGAAGTCACATGAAAGGGAGTCGCCCTGTCTGAAACCCCGTTTTGTGGCGAACGGCTCGGAGAGGTCTTTTCCAATTCTGACGGAGCTGGTGGTATTGCTCAACGTCATTTTACACAGCCGTATGAGTTTTGAGGGGATGCCAAATTCAGACATAGCGGCGTATAGGCAACTCCTTTTAGTGCTGTCAAAAGCGGCTTTAAAGTCGACAAATAGGTGGTGAGTGTCGATCCTTTTCTCGCGGGTCTTTTCCAAGATTTGGCGTATTGTGAATACCTGGTCTATGGTGGATTTGCCAGGTCTAAAGCCCCACTGATAAGGCCCAATCAGTTCATTGACGGTGGGCTTCAGTCTTTCACACAATACGCTCGATAAGACCTTGTAACCTATGCTTAGAAGGCTGATCCCGCGGTAGTTGGCGCGAATGGCGGGGTCACCTTTCTTGTGGATTGGGCAGAGCACACTTAAATTCCAGTCGTCGGGCATGCGTTCATCTGACCATATTCTGCACAAGAGTTGATGCATGCACCTTATCAACTCCTCGCCGCCGTACTTGAATAGCTCAGCTGGCAGGCTGTCAGCTCCAGCGGCTTTGTTGTTTTTCAGCCGCGTTATTGCTATACGTACCTCGTCATAGTCAGGCGGTGGAACGTCGACTCCGTCATCATCGACTGCGGGCTCGGGTTCTTCTTCTCCACAACTTTCCGTGCTGCTACCATTTAGTAGGGCGGAAAAGTGTTCCCTCCATAATTTAAGTACGCTCTGGACATCAGTTACTAGGTCGCCATTATTGTTCTTACAGGAGTACGCCCCGGTCTTTAAAGCTTCCGTAAGTCGCAAAAACTCTCTGGTAAAATTTTCGGGCATTCTTCGTGTTGGCCAGCATTTCATGCTCTTCGCGCTCACGTATTTCGGTCTCTCTCTTCTTATTGCGGCTAAAACGTCTCGCTTTCCTCTTCAGATCACTATAGCGGTCCCACATAGCGCGCGTTGCGCCCGATCGCAGCGTGGCCCTGTTGGCGGCATATTTTTTCTCTGCAGCTTCCTGACACTCCTCATCGTACCAGTTGTTCTTTCGGGCTCGCTGAAATCCGACTACTTCTTCGGCGGCGGTACTTAATGAGCGGGAAATGTGGTTCCACTGCTCGCATATGTCGGTTTGTTGAAGAGTGCTCTCTGAGAGCAGGTGTGAGAGTCTAGTAGCGAAAGCGCTGGCTGTCTGTTGTGATTGCAGCTTTCCGACGTTAAGCTTTCCTTGCATATTTGGGCGCACATTTTTTGCTGCACAGAGGCGGGTGCGTATCTTGGCTGCAACAAGATAGTGGTCCGAGTCGATGTTTGGGCCTCGGAGTGTGCGTACGTCTAAAACACTGGAAGCGTGCCTTCCGTCTATCACAACATGATCGATTTGGTTTCTCGTTTTTCGATCCGGAGACAGCCACGTAGCTTGATGGATCTTTTTATGCTTGAACCTAGTACTGCATACTACCATGTTTCGGGCCCCAGTGAAGTCAATCAGCCTCAATCCGTTGTCGGACGTTTCGTCGTGGAGGCTGAATTTTCCGACGGTGGTTCCAAAGATCCCTTCCTTGCCCACCCTGGCATTGAAGTCGCCAAGCACGATTTTGATATCATGACGGGGGCAGCGCTCGTACGTGCGCTTCAAGCGCTCATAGAAGAGATCCTTGGATGCCGCATGCCGGGGTATGGGCGCAGATAAGCGAGATGTTGAAGAATCTCGCTTTGATTTGCATACCTACTAGCACAATATTTGAAAAGTATGAAGAAGATCGGATTTCCCGGTAGTTAATGATGATTAAGATTGTTTTTTTTTTCTTGCTTAAACGAAAGCTTGGGTAGTTTTCTTTAAGAGTTTTGAGGTCGCTTAGTGGGATGCTACTTGTTTATCTATTAAAATGAGCATTTAGTAACTCGAAATAGCGGGTTTTCTAATTTTTAATTTCTAATATATGTATGCGCTAAGTGTTTCTGAAACCTGAAAAGAAAACTTACATATATAAAAAGTTCGATAAAATTACCTTTCCAATGCTATATAACAAGCAACTAAAGTTTCATACCCTCTACACTACCCACAATATGTATACCTCTAGAATAAAATTACTGTTTTTCTATAGAATTGGTGAAAATTTGGTACCATCGATTGTCACTGCAGCATCGAATCTGCTCTTCATTGATCTCGCAGTTTCCTCGTGATCATCTTTGCTACTAAAAATTATTTCAGTTTCTTTACAATAATTCTTTGCGCACCGGAATAAAGCTATCGCATCTAAGATACGAGCTTGATAAGAGCATTGAAGGCTATACTTCGCTGCATTTCTTTTGATATTTGCTCCTATACCATCACATGCTCCTCTACCATGAGCACTTTGAAGAAAATGCCACTCAGCTGGTATTTCGAAATCTGTTTCATGAGCCATAAGATTAGCAAAGCTATTTTTGTTTTTAAAATGCTGACGAGGTCCGTCCGAAAGGTAGTATACCTTCGCTACAAAAACGCGTAATCGCAAACGTCAAGCTGTGAAGTTCTACTTATATTGTGCCTTGATTGGTCTTTGTATTTTGCAAAGTTTATTGTGCTAATTTTGATTAAAAGTTGCTATAAAAAGTGCCTACGAGCATCTTAGTGTGATAATAACCGAAGCTAAGTGAAAGTTTTGTGATTTTTGTGGTTTTTATTAAATTTAATTAAATTTCACTAGCTTACATCTAATCTTGCCGAGTCATTTGTTGTTATCATTGTTGTTGTTATTCCTTTGTAGTTAACTGAGATCGTTTCTATTTTTGCACATTTCTTTTTGCTCTTTTTGTTTACTTCGTTTAGTATTTCTTGTCACAGCTGTTTGCGCTGCGTTTATTAAGTGTCACA
>NW_016159392.1:56666-74372 GCF_001687245.7 Rhagoletis zephyria | reverse complement strand
GAATTGCACGACCCACTCCGTTGCTTATGCCAGGATTTTAACTCTCATTCCAGCACGTTTGATATATCAGATCCGCTTTTCAGCATTAAGAAAGCGATACTCTCCTCTCTCAATAAGTGAATTATTGACATAAATACATAAAATCAGCTGATGAATTTAGTTCTGTAGCTGAACAGTTTTAGATCTCGACACTTAACAAACTCCTGCCTATCGTGACTCGGCACAAAAATTTAAAATATTGGTTCCGTACGTCATGCGGACTGCGCCCCTCGTGCGGATGGGCGGGAATGGAGGGTAAAAACCGTTGGGATATTATTGTTATTATTATTATTATTATTAGTACTGTGAATTTGGAGTTTAGATGATTTAGTATTATCTTCTAGTACTCATAAACAGCAACGGCGTCATACTTCAAATCGTCGGATATGATTGCCATACTTTTATGTACCAGTTTTCCATCTTTCATGTAGTAAATAATTATTGTGTTTATAGTTGCTTGGTCGTTATTGAAATGGAATGCTTGTATGGCATCCTGGATAACATATTTATAGTCCTCTGCGAAATCGTATGAAATAACAAATTCACCTGCATTCAAATGTATCTTAAAATTTTCGAAGAATGACCACTGCTCCTTGACTAGAAAGTCATGGGTTCTCAAGTTTACCAATCCGGTACACATTTCTTCCACAAAATCGTCCACACTTAAGATCAACGTTTTCAATGTGCACCTTTCAGACTGCAGCCAAGATTCAAATTAGACCTCCTCCACAAATTCTCGGTCAAAAGACTTGATCAAATTCTCTTTGATGAAAGTGGTTCCCGGGCAATTTGAGCATACACCCATGTGGCAAGAAGATGATGCATTAGGACACATTGTCAATTTAAGGCAATCACGGTAATTCTTTAAATCTTCCGGCGAATCGTTTGTTAAATAATTCAAGTTGGTTTCCTTCAACATAAGCCTCACATTTTCATGATAAATGCAAACGCATATTGTATGAGTTCAGCTGCTTCCTGTCAAAACGCAATGTTTTGGCCTGAGCTGGGTAAATTTTGTGAATCCAATTTTAATATCCTCGTGTTCGGATTGAAAGCTCGCGAATAGGTCATTTAGGTTACAAAGAATTATCCTCTTCTGCATTTGAACCTTCTTACCGTCAATTCGTACAGACACCCAGTCTTTCATCCGTGGCATCAGGCGACTCATATTATCGCACTGCTAAAACTGAGTCACTAGAGCTTCAGTTTTGCACTCTAAAGGTTTTCCTTTCTTTCCGTTTGGGAGTGTGAGTATGCCATGCTCTGCAACTCTTTTTTTAGCGATCCTGGCTTTTCTTTCAAATGTTCCAAACTCANCCGGTACACATTTCTTCCACAAAATCGTCCACACTTAAGATCAACGTTTTCAATGTGCACCTTTCAGACTGCAGCCAAGATTCAAATTAGACCTCCTCCACAAATTCTCGGTCAAAAGACTTGATCAAATTCTCTTTGATGAAAGTGGTTCCCGGGCAATTTGAGCATACACCCATGTGGCAAGAAGATGATGCATTAGGACACATTGTCAATTTAAGGCAATCACGGTAATTCTTTAAATCTTCCGGCGAATCGTTTGTTAAATAATTCAAGTTGGTTTCCTTCAACATAAGCCTCACATTTTCATGATAAATGCAAACGCATATTGTATGAGTTCAGCTGCTTCCTGTCAAGACGCAATGTTTTGGCCTGAGCTGGGTAAATTTTGTGAATCCAATTTTAATATCCTCGTGTTCGGATTGAAAGCTCGCGAATAGGTCATTTAGGTTACAAAGAATTATCCTCTTCTGCATTTGAACCTTCTTACCGTCAATTCGTACAGACACCCAGTCTTTCATCCGTGGCATCAGGCGACTCATATTATCGCACTGCTAAAACTGAGTCACAAGAGCTTCAGTTTTGCACTCTAAAGCTTTTCCTTTCTTTCCGTTTGGGAGTGTGAGTATGCCATGCTCTGCAACTCTTTTTTTAGCGATCCTGGCTTTTCTTTCAAATGTTCCAAACTCACCCATTGTTTTTGCGCGACTCCATGTCGGTGGAGCAAGCGTGAGAAGTTGAATTTGTTCTGCTCTACTAGTTGAAGTTTGTACTTTTCTTTTATTTGCTCAAGGACTTTTACTGCATCCTTGTGGTATTGGTTTTGGCACTCATCCTTTTAACTCATGTTTTCTTGAGTAAAGTTGGAACTATCGTCATCGGAAATTCGGTCATCATTCTCAGAATCATTATCGTCTCCATCTAGAATTACGTCTTCACAGGGCTCATTACTTTTCGAAGTCGGTAATTCCTTCAATTTATTGAGCTCTTTCCTACACGATCCACAAATTCGCATCCGTTTTGATAGCGTAGGGAATTTTTATATTAAGCCGTAAGAAAGCCGTCGAGTATCTGAAGATACGTGTTTTTTTGTTGAAGGGATTAAAGCAAAAAGAGGAAAAAGTTTCTTTATCAAGCTTAGCCATTTTGGACCATAGCCATTGAAAATATAATTATGTAAATAACACATGGCTTTTATTTTAATACTGTTTCTAAAAACTGGTCTTAAGAATGACCATACACTGCCTTCATAAACTATAGCTTATTTATTATAGCTACTTATAGGTAACGCGAGTAGTATGCATATCTATTGAGAAAGGGTTTGGACGAATCTGCTGTGGTTAGGTACAACGAAAAATCTTAATCATCCTTAACTACCGGACTTGCAGTATCGAGGGCATGAAACTATGATAAGGAATGTTATGTTAATTATATATGCTTTCCCATATCAGTTTTATTTTCAGGTTTCAGAAACACTTACACAATAATACAAAAAAAATTAAAATAGGTCATATATTAAAAATTAAAAAAAACCGCTGTTTCGAGATACTAGACGCTCATTTTGATAGATAAACAAGACGCATCCCACTAAGCGACCACAAAGCTCTTCAAGAAAAACACCTAAGCTTTCTTTTGAGCAAAAAAAAATATTACCCCTTTTTGAAAAAAATAAATAAAATATGTATTATTGAAAAAAAATTCAAAAAAATTTATTTTAATTTAAAAAATAAAATTTGTAAAGACTGAAGGGAAAGCTATCGAAAACATTCCTGAAAAAAATTTTTAAATACAATAGGTAATTAGTAATATGGATCCCAAAAAAGGACTGTCATAATTCTAGACCCTCCAACTCGGAGTGTGTTTGACCGATCCCGTTGAAATTTTGTGTCATAACTATTATTTAGGACTAACCTTGGTGCAAACTATTTATTAGGACTAACCTTGGTGCAAATTTCATCCCGATCGGAAGACATCGATTTCAAAATTTGGGTAACTTGAGGTCAGGAAAGATAAATCGTGGGCATTCTTAATCGAATATATATCGGAAAAAGGCAATTTCCATAAAATCCATTCCCTGGTAATGTGTACATGTACATATGTATGTACAGCCTGCAAATCTCACATAGTATTTGCATACATATTAAAAAAAGGAACATTAAACTTTTATTTGTTCCTAAAAGTTTAAGGCAACATCATTATCTTTTATGTACAGGACAAAGTTATGTACCACGACCCTAAAAGAAAACAAGTAAAGAAGTCTAAGTTCGGGCAGAGTCGAGCACCAAATACCCGGCGCACATACTAAGTATGGTTTTTTCACCTTTCCGAAAACTATCGTTACATGGTACCCATATTTCAAACTTCTTCGATGGTAAATTAGCGTCCTTAAGTATCGAAGTTTCCGTTTTTCTGAAATTTACTGTTATGCGAAAACATTTTCAAAGTCTTGCTTTTATGTGTCAAGTAAAATAATTATACTGAGTTTGGTACAATTTGATAGATATATAGATAGGTTACCGAGATACACAAATATATGAGGTCATAAGTGGGTGGTTTCACGCCCATTTTCAAAAAATTTGTTATAAACGTATAAACTTCCTTTTCGGTACCCAATACCGATTCTTTACATTAAACGTTCGCCGTTATATATAATTCAAGTTTAGAAAAAAATTATTTTAATACTATTTTATATGATATCGGCTAGAGTGACCAGATGAGTCGAAGGAAAAATCAGGACATACGCAAGAGAGAAACCCCCCTCGACACCCCGCCTTCCAAGATATGAATTCGCATACTTGTGATTCATGGTTATTACAAAGGTCGAAATTTCAGATTTTTCAAACGTTTATTAGACATTCTGCTTTTGAGCGAAGTAATATCTGAAAATAAATTTCATAACATAAACAATTCATTCAATAAGTAGACACCCTCGTTTCAATTTAACGGGAACGGATTTTTAGGACCTAAAAAGGCAAAATAAAATAACGAAATAGGCTGGAAAAGGCAAAATAAAATAGCGAAAAAGGCAGGAAAAGGCACTAGGTATTGCAAAAAAGGCAAAAAAAGGCAAAACAAAATAGCGTAAAAGGCAGGAAAAGGCACTAGGTTTTGCAAGAAAAGCAAAATTAGTCACTAAAAAAGACTGAAAATACGAAGAACAATCAAAAAATACATTTATTTTAGAAATTTTTTATATTACAAGTAAAAGGAGAAAAACTATGGACTAGTTTCATTATATGAAAAATTTGTACTTTGAATCTTTGACTCTTTTATCCTTTCGAGTTTCTAACTCATAAAACCTTAATCTGTGTAGTTGAAGTAACATTGAACCACAAGATGCATTTTGAAGTTTTCTGGCAGCATTTTCATTCGATTTTCGCGAAGAAAAGCCTGGAATGTACTAAATGTGCGCTCGACGGAAGTTGATACAAGTGGAGCCCAATTTAAAACGTTTAAAACGTTCATATTATCAGGAATAAGGGTGTTTTCCTCGCCCTTTACAATTTTATCCACTCCCCTTATTGTCTCCAAGCCTACGTTAGCTGAGAAAACGGCTTCGAATTTTTCCAACACCAATTTGGCAAGAGGGGCCTGCGCTTCTATAAGTCGCATGGGCATGTGTATATTTTTTAATCTTAAAAAAAAAATTTTAAATGCTATAATCACTTTTTTAAAGGTAGAAAAGGCAAAAAAGGCAAATATCTTGAAAAAGGCAAAAACAAAGGCAAAAAAGGCAACATCAAATGTGTATATATGGAATCAGTGAAAACTAAATCGTGGACATTCTTAATCGTATATTCTCTATCTCTTTAGCAGAAAAAAGGCAATTTCCATAAAATCCGTTCCCTGGTCATGATACACCACACAGCGACACTTCCGAAATAAAGTTAGGACGGCACTTAGTTATCTATACAAGCTTCTTCGACGTCACCAGTGCGAACTATTGCATGCTTATGCGGGTTGCAATGCAAGCAACCTTAACATCTATATGCCAATATATTATTATATCAGCGATGTACAAACAAGCGCGTAATGGTATTTAAGGTAAATATGTATAAACGGGCAACTTTGTAAAAATCAGGATATTAGGCGGGAAATGAAAAATCATTCAAGACACTTTAATTTGACCCTTAAATCTGGACAGGTTCTGATAAATCAGGACGTTTGGTCACCCTAATAACCGCTAAAAAACTTAAGCTTATCGCAACATTGAAATATTATTTTAAAAGCTTTCACCTTAGTAGATCCCAGGTTCAGGAAAAAGCGAGCCTCTCGAACCGTTTTTTCCATATTTTTGGCCTATGTGCGCTTTTGTTAGAGACCTAAATATTTCGGTACCGAGCATAGAAAGTATTGGATACTTTTTAAATCGGTACCGAGTATCGATCAATACTTAAAAGTATCGACTCAGCACATTACTACTGTGAAAATTTGGGAGAAATTGGTGAAGCGGTTACCGAGCGGTTACAGAGATATACATACATATGTGCCCATGCCCATTTTCTAAAAATTTATAATGTTATTTTACGCCAAAACATCATTATAAATATCAATTTTAAGTGAATAAGATTCAGTAGTTACTAAAATATAGCAGGATTCCTGGTTCCGCCAACTACCGTCATATGGTAGGTAGGCGTGGTTATTGCCCGATTTTACCCATTTTTAATACTATCCGTCCTTGGCTCAAAAGAAATACACGTACCGAGTTTCGTTAAAATATCTCAATTTTTACACGAGTTATCGTGTGCATACAGGGCATGTGTGGACAGACGGACGGACAGACAGCCACGGCTTAATCGAATTCTATTTTCATTCCGAGCATTTGTGTATGCATTGTCTATATTTACTAAGTTTCCTTTAGGCTGTTACAACTAACCGTTATGTGAACAAAGTTATAATACCCTTGTGCACAAGTGCGCTCGAGTATAAAAACTGGAATAAAGACGGCAAAGTGAATTTTGTACAAAGTGATAAACAAACTCTCTCCATATTTGAATAATCCTCCCTTATTTTGCTAAGGATATGTATTTTCTGTGTAGTGCTTTCTTGTAAGATTCTTATATACATACACATATGTAGAATCGACACACAACTCGGTATACATATTTAATTCATTTCATTTATTTACTTTGTAAGTACAGTAAAACTCGAAGTCTTTAAGCATACTAATAACAAAAATCTCAAATACAAGATTAAACTTAAGCTACGACAATAATATAAGTAAGTATATGAACTACATATCATTCTTGCTATATTATAACTAACACTAAGGGATAGAAGACAGACAGAAAACTTGAAAAGACAGAGAATGGGAAGTGGATAGTTAATTTTCGAGTAGATTTGCAACGATGTTTTGAAGCATTGAATCGAACTTACACATTTAATTGAATTTGGTAGTGAATTCCATATTCTGATAGCACTAACAAAAAATAATCTTGAGGCTATTAATCTTTGGTATTTAGGGACAACAATATTACAGGTACGAGACGATTGAACAAATTTTAATTTGCGGTACAGGTATAATGGTTTGCGGTTTCTGATCAGTTTGAATAAGGATAAAATATTGCGATAATTTAAGTAACTTTCGATGCTATAACCGAGAATATTCACAGTGAACAATGATATATGGTCAAATTTTTTCTTATAATATATAAACCTGCCAGAATTATTTAAAGCTCCTTTTAATTTATTCTTCGATTCATAATCAAGATTTCCATACACTATTTCACAATACGCGATATGGGCAACGATAAGTGACTGAACTAGCTTCAATTTTGTATTATTTGGTATATTTTAGACACACAGAGGTTGATATGATCTGTGCAAGTCAGACGAGAATTAATTTTAAAGCCCAGATTAGTCACAACATATTGAAACTTTAACTCAGTTTGCCCCAATATAAAGCTTTTGAAAAATCTAATAGCACCAGGATAGTGAGTAGTTTGTCATCATAAGCAGGACGAATATCTTCCATTACCTTCAAAACCGCTGTAGAACAACTGTGACTTGACCGAAAACCAGATTGGACCTCACTCAACAAATTCAAATGTAGAACTATCTGGGACGAAATAAATTTTTCAAAAACTTTGGCTAAAACAGGTAAAATGCTAATAGGCTTATAGTTTTCGGGAGAGTCACAAGACTCGCCTTTGGGAACAGGAATAATATTTGTAATCAGTGTTGCCATTTTAGCCGTTTTCCGGCTAGATTTAGCCGGTTGCGATAGCAAACAGCCGGAGAAATTTCGGTTTAGCCGGCAGCCGATTTGTTAGCCGTTTTGTAAAAAAAAATTAGCCGTTTTTAGCCGATCTTGCTATTTGCCTTGTTTTTTTATAATTCAAATATATATGTTTCCATTTTTGACTAAGCTATCCAAAATCTGTTAGAAATGGCTGCTAGGCTTATCGCGGAGAACATTTTCATGTCAGGCAGGGTTATATAAAATTGGGACCATTTTTTCAGAGTATTCTAAATTGTAGAGAAATTTTAAGGAATTCCTAATGATCTCATCCGATTTTTTTCCGAATTTTCTAAATTAAAATAAACTGTGCACACTTCGATTCTTTTATGAAATTTCGGAAGAAAATCGGTAAAGCAATGAAAATAATGCTGCTAAGTGAAGATTTTCTTGCGGAATTTTCTTTATTTTTCGTACAGAAATTTCTTTACGAGTTAGTGTCAACCACTTCATATAATTTTCTAACGACTTCGTTAAGATTTCGGGAACTTTGGTTTGCAGGGTATTTAAATTCCAAAAACCGAGCAGAACAAATTTCTCTGTAAAGCAAAACTCTGGGAGGACAATAGGTTTGTTCGTCGAAAATCCAGCGAGAACTATCACTCAAAATATCATATAGTAAGAAAAAATTCTCCCAAAATCTCTGTGAAGTAGAAAAACTTGCAAATTTCCAGGAATTTGAAAGTTTCTCTGCCACGGTTGCATTTCAAACATAAGACATTTGTAAAGAATTTTTGAAATTCTTTCAGAGAGGCAAAAAACAGGATCTACATGTCTATTTCTTATTAGTCCGACTTTCTTCAACATACGTTCCAATTTATTTGTAGTAGTGTCGGGTTTCCTATATCGACTCTGGTTGAGATTGTATTCGGTTTACGAATACAGTTTTTTTTCAGCCAAGTACCTTTCAAATCATTGGAATTAACTAAATTAATTAAGTAAACAAGTATTTACTTACATTTTTCATTTTAAAATCGATCTAGTTTGTAAATTTTTAAATTTAACAAACTTGTTTATTCAAATTGTCGTCGACAAAAAATCCAACCATGTGCCACAATCATATGTTTTTCCTAATTGCAAAATTTTTTCCAGCTTGAACTTGCAACTTCTCTCCAAGAAATAATATTTCTACTTGTGATTTATTTAAATAAAACATGTAAAATTTAGTTGAAACAGTTTAGCCGTTTTTAGCCAGTATTTTTTGCCAATTTAGCCGGTTGTTCCAAAAAGTTCTGGCAACACTGTTTGTAATCTTCCAAAGGTTTGGAAAGGAGGATGATGTTAAGGCAAAATTAAAGATATGTGTAAGTGTCGGGAGAATGTAAGGGATAATCAGCTTAAGGAAACGTAGACTGATACCGTCTATACCAGTAGCATTTGACTTGATAGCAAAAATATTCTTTACAACATCGTCCTCACTGGCCGTATTAAAAGAAAATTCACATGAGGGTTTGCAAATCAAATTTTGATTATAACTGAACGAGTGCGAATTCGTAAGTTTATTATTGGCGCCAATGAAATAATGGTTCATCTCATCCGCACCAAGACAGCAAGGTTTTGAAGCTTTATTACAGACTCCCATAGATTTCAAATTTTTCCACAATGTTCTGGAGGGTATTTTTGTATCAATTTTATTTTCCAGATAGACTCTTTTACTGTAACGTATTTCTTTAGCTACTTTATTTCTGAAGGACATTCGTCTGAAGGATATTGCTTCCAATATTTATAGGCCTTACTTCGATCCTTAATAAGATTAAGAATGTGCTTAGTGAACCACGGTCTCTTATAATTATTCACTTTTATAGTACGTAGGGGGACATATTTATCATACAAGTATTTTACCAGTTTATTAAATTTATCTAATTTATCATCCAAATTCGGGAAGAACCAGCAAGAGTTCCATTCCAGTGATATACTTTCGTCATTCAGTGCTATTTTATCAATACATTTAAAATCTCTGAACGTCAGGTTGGTAACTCACAATTCTGTGTTAAATTCAATATTAAAAGATAAAAATACTAGTTCATGGTCAGAGACTCCATGTAAGGAAAATTGGTCTACGTGGCTAACTTTGCTAACATGGCTTACACCAAAGAGATCTATCATGCTTGGCTTACAGTGAGGAGCAAAACGTGTTGCAAATTCGTTTGCGACAGTTAATCCGCAATTGGTAAAGTTTTTTAGTACTTGCCTACATTTAACATTATCCAGGAGAAGATCGACATTGAAATCACCACAGACGAGGACATTTACATAGCTCAAGGGCAGTTCAGATAATTTTGTAAAAATAGTGGTGAAGTCATTAGACCTATGGGGATTATAGACATATATTACAAGACACCTTTGCACATTATCACTAAACTCTACAAAAAGACTTTCAATTGTTTCAGGGCAGAGCGATTTATGAACGACTTTACATTTAAGACTGGATTTGAAATAAATGGCAATGCCACCGCCTCTATGACCAGTGGACCTATCATTCCTTAACAGTGAAAAATCACAAAGAGCATAAGCAGAGGTAGCAATACAAGGTTTGAACCATGTCTCAGTTACACAGACCACATCAATATTTATTTCCCGTAACAAAAAGTTTAAATATTCAACTTTATCAATCGATAAACTTCGAGCATTTAAGTGGCAAATATTGAACTCATTATTATATTCGCACGTAAGTTTCAGAGCTAGCCTAATATTATCACTGTTAGTGTATCTACACAAGGTACTAGTCATATGGATCACAGTTTGGGAGGCTTGCGAAACAGTCAGCTGCAAAGTACAAATATAAGGAAAGGGAAGAAATGGGGTAGATGTGAAATAAAAAGGGGATAGAATCTGTCAAGGCTATTATAAAAATAAATATAAAAACAAAAGTAAGTATAAAAACCAAAACAAATCGTACAAAGTTTCAATATTAACTAAAATAATAAAACATATGCTAAGTTTAAGTGACAGCTGCCAGACGCTCGACGCTCTCACGATGTATACGCATAAAAAATATCACAGCTTGGAGAGCAATTAGCGTTGCCGTTTTGGTTTTGGTAGCTTCTTTCTAGAGAAGGGCGCGTGAGTGATTTTGGCTCACGTTCACGCACGCTCACGTTGATGGTTTTATAAATCACGCACACTCACGATCTGTTACATTTTTTTCAATCACGTTCACGCACGCTCACGATGACTACTTATGCACGCTTACTCACGGACATTTTTACATTTACAGAAGCAAGGGATGAACGGACTATTAATCTCTTAATGTTTTTTAGTTTTAATTAATTGTTTATAAAAATATAGTAAATTATTTAATAAAAACCATATAAACCCAAGCTTCATTCTTAGTGCAACATTTAAAAAAAATCGATCAACTTCCGTAAAAATTTCGAGCTTTTTAATTAGGTTTTTTATAAATAGTTTGAGTACGCAGGTCTGTAGCCCATTCAATTTAAATATAATAAAGTGCAAGTTGAAAGTAGCTACGGCTTAACGTTGATTTTTGGGAATTTTTCTTGTTTAAGGCGATGTTCTTTTTCTTTATATAAAAAAAAATAAATCGTCGAGCATATAAAAAAATTAAAAAATANGGGAATTTTTCTTGTTTAAGGCGATGTTCTTTTTCTTTATATAAAAAAAATAAATCGTCGAGCATATAAAAAAATGAAAAAATTATAAAAATCGTCGAGCATACACCTTTGTATGGAAGAAAATAACTGACATCGTCAACAAAAAAAAAGTCCCAAAAACCAACGATAGGTCGAAGCTACTTTAAACTTGCACTTCATTATAGTACTAAAATTCATACTCAAAACATTTCTAAAAAATATTACAAAGCTCGAAATTTTTATAGTCGAGGTTTTCACCAAGCAGTCCTATACCTCTTTCTTCTAGAATTCTGCCTGACGCAGAAAAAACTCTTTCACTATTTGCTGAACTAGCTGGTATGATTAAAATTTGCCTTGAAAGGCCTCTAAGAAGTGGCAAATCTTAAGCTTTCTCCCAAATTTAAAGCATGGTCACAATTTTGGTTTCCTGTATTTATTAAATAAATCTGTATTTCCGCAATAATGTCTTAATTTGTGGTTAAAAATACACATATGTATGTGAAAATTACGCGACTGACGGGAAATCTAACTCACGCACGCTTAAGTCAGCAAAAATGTCAGTCACGCACGTTCACAGAAATTACGCGAGTTTCTCTGAAAGCCGCTCTCTTTCACGCGTGACACAACGTGTCATGTAGAAAATCGCGAGTTTTGCCCATCTCTGCTTCATTCTCCTTTGGCAGTTTGATTGGTTTGATAAAGCTTTTGAAAATACAACCAAATTGAGCATTAAAATTTGTTCGCTTTTTTTTGCGTTTACAAGTTTAAAACATTAATTTCACTTTACTCACACGTGTAATTTTTAATTTTTCTATACTTGACAATTTTCTATAAACCAAAACTCACTTCCCAAAGCTATGACCCAAGGCGAACTTATATAAGGTCGTATTGTTTCATCAGCTGTGAGTAGCGTTTGATTGTCAAAATTTTGAATTTCGTTAGTGTCTGAGTGAAAACGTGAGACTGTTTGCATTTTCTGTCGCCCTTTTTCATTCGGGGAAGAATAGCTGAAATTTGACAATGGCCCGCTAAAAGCAAAAACCAAATACAAGTAATTGATGTATTTGTTCAATCGATACCACCTTATATGTATTCACCTTGCTATGACCGATCAGCTGCTGAAATAGAACGAGAAATTTCCTGTCATATGGAAAGAAAAATTGGTAATAGGCAATTCGCAAAGTGTGACTGTATTAGTAAACAAGTAATTTTTAAGCAAAAACAGAACTGACTTCAATTCTTATATAAAATAAATGAGTGTATGCAAATTGAAACAAATTTGATTTTTTTTTTTAAATGCCTAAAATGTGTGATTTTGTTTTTCCACACAAAAAGAAATTGTTTGATATGAATTGGATTAATCTTATAGTATTTATATTTTTTACAAAAGTTTTTTATACGTTCATTCTTTTATTTAAAGGACCTAATTTGTTTTATTTAACCTTAAAGATTGGTATGAATGGTTAACTAATACTGTAAACAATATTATGTGTACTTTTAATTTTTACTACTCATTTGTGTAGCTAAAAACACCGTAAATTCAAGAAAATTTGTTTTATTGATGAATAAAATTTTGGTAGTTTGGAAACTGTTTTGGTAGTCGTGTTGGTACCTTAAAATAATTTTAAGTGGCATCACTGCGAGCAATACCTCGTATACACCAAATGCAATACCACGTATGCGGTTGCACAGAAAAACATGTATATTGGTTACGCTGTCTCAATGGTTGCCTACCCCATAAATTTGATGATGAATAATTATAGTAGAAGCTCATATTTGATAGGTTCAATTAAAAATCCATTCGACAGTTTTGAAGAAAATACAATTTTTTTCTATTTTGTGAATTTTTCGAACTACTTTATATCTATGTGGTATCGCATTTGGCTTGTACGAGGAATTGCGCATTTGTGTTTCGTATCTATGTATGTACATACTAGCTTATACCCGCGGGTTTCACCCCGCGCTTTTATACAAATATGAAAAATAATTTAATGATGTTAGATTTAGACTTAAGGTATTTAGGCCGTTTAAAACTATGAAATTATAAAATTTCGTCTGCGCGCTTGGCATACGAAAGATATCAATCCCTCTAAGATTACCTTAAAATGGTTCCAGGTATACGACGCGTGAACGTGTAACCTTCTCGGAGGTGCCACGGCGGGTTCTAATATTTCCAACTCAAATTTGGTAACCTGGCCTTGATAAAATACCACTTCTCATTACTGTAGCTCTCTTGAGGGCTTTAGCATATAAGGCCGAGCCCGGCTTTCCCTTTTCCATTTAATGAAATTTATTCTGTCAGTAGGGCACTTATAAAATACATAAATCTCCATAACAAATTTAAAATACTTCGAGATTTTCTATCCTTCCAGAGATATGTATTAAGAAGTTTTTAGTATGTATGGGAGGCGACATGCCTTCTTTTTTAATAACTCACATTTCTTCCATGAGCAATTGATACATTTTGTATACAGAACTCCGTACCAAGTTCCAGTATTCTTCCACAAACACTTCCAGGGATATGTGGCAAGAAAAAGTAAATTTGTACTGGAAGTACTCCAGTACCAAGTCCCAGTACTATACCATGTACATCTCTAGAGATAAGCAGTATAAAACAGTAAATTTGTACGGGAGGAACCATGTCCCCTCTTCGAATAACGCAAATTTTTCTCCATGAGTATGGATTTAATTTTATATACACATCTCGGTGCCAAGTTCCAGTCCTCTGCAATAAACACCTCCAGAGATATGCACCATAGTAAAATCAATTTGCAACACCACCTTTTCCAATAATTCTCCACCGAGTATGGTATTAGTTTCACATACATACATACATATGTATTTCCATACCAAGCTTGAGTGCTTTACCCCAAAAATTTGAAGAGATATGCAATATGAAACTTAAAGTCAGTATGGAAGGTGCTACGCCTCTTTTCCAAAAACGTCCATTTTTCTCCGTGAATATGAACACGATTTCACCCAGTGTTGGCAAACTGTTAATCTGATTAAAATTAACGATTAAAATGTTAATCGAGTTTGNATTTTTCTCCATGAGTATGGTATTAGTTTCACATACATACATACATATGTATTTCCATACCAAGCTTGAGTGCTTTACCCCAAAAATTTGAAGAGATATGCAATATGAAACTTAAAGTCAGTATGGAAGGTGCTACGCCTCTTTTCCAAAAACGTCCATTTTTCTCCGTGAATATGAACACGATTTCACCCAGTGTTGGCAAACTGTTAATCTGATTAAAATTAACGATTAAAATGTTAATCGAGTTTGACGATTAAAATTAATTAGTCGTAATCTTCTGTACGATTACCTTTAATTAATTTAAAACATTAATCGTTAATCCAATTAAAAATAAAATCTGATTAATTTGTCTAGTTTGTCCNACTGTACGATTAATGATAACATTTTTTTAATCGTTAATCGCTGGCTACGATTACGTTTAATTAATTTAAAACATTAATCGTTAATCCAATTAAAAATAAAATCTGATTAATTTGTCTAGTTTGTCCGAGTTTGAAACCAAACACCAGTTATAGTAATTATTTTGTGTAATACGCTTATAAAAAGCACATAACATAAAAAAAATATAATTATTGCTATTAGTAATATATAAACTGGGAACTTTTACAAACCTAGTTTGAAAACGTTTGTTGGTATATATCTTAATGAAACTGCACACCAAATTGTTTAGATTGATGAGGAAACCCGACTTAGCCATACCGGATTAACTTGCTTTGTGTGCACAGGAAAATTCGAGCATAACTTAATTAATCACCAAACCTACTTGATCAAGTTAAGAGTTAATGATTAAACATTTATTTTTTAATCGCGGTTACGATTAACTGTTTAGTCAGATTAAAATTAATCATGATTAACTGTAATTAGATTAAATTTGATCGAATTAACTAACTGATTAAAACATCAATCGATTAATGCCAACATTGATTTCACATACTTATCACTATACCAAGTTTCAGTTCTCCCCCACAAATACTTCCAGAGATATGTATGTAATACGAAAATTCCAATTTCTATGTACTTTCAGTCTAAGACCATCCTTCCGAAATCCGTAGTAAGTATATTAAATTTCATTCTGATCGGAAAACTGGTTAAAGAAGTAGCCTATTTTTCAATCCAGGTCATAAACCATCTTTGAGCAAAAGTTCATTTTCAAACAGGTGGCAATTCTTAAAAGTATCCAATTTTCCAGTCTAGGTCATAAGCTCTCTGTGTGCAAACTTTCATGTAAATCAGTTCAGTCATTTACGCATATTAATTCAATTAATNAGTAGCCTATTTTTCAACATAGGTCATAAGCTATCTCTGTGCGGAATGTCATGCAAATCTGTTCAGTCGTTCCGCGTATTAATTTCATTAAAACTTTTTAACAGGTGGCAACTCTTCCAAAAAATTAGCCTATTTTCCACTGTAGGTCATAAGCTATCTGCTTGCAAACTTTCATGCAAATCCGTTCAGACTTTTCCGCGTATTAATTTAGTTAAACTTTTTTAGCAGGTGGTAACTCTTAAAAAAAGTAGCCTATTTTTTAACCTAGCTCATAAGCTATCTGTGTGAAAACTTCCATGCAATTCAGTTCATTTATTTCCGCGTATTAATCAAATTAAACATTTTTAACAGGTGGCAACACTTAAAAAAAAGTAGCCTACTTTCTAACCTAGGTCATAAGCTATCTGTGTGCAAAATTTCTTGCAAATCAGTTCAGTCATTTACGCATATTAATTTAATTAATATTTCCTAATACGTGATAACTCTTAAAATAGTAGCCAATTTTTCAACATAGGTCATAAGCTATCTCTGTGCGGAATGTCATGCAAATCCATTCAGTCGTTTCCGCGTATTAATTTAATGAAACTTTTTTAACAGGTGGCAACTCTTAAGAAAAGTAGCGTATTTTCCAATCTAGGTCATAAGCTATCTGTGTGCAAATTTTCATGCAAATCCATTCTGTTGTTCCCGCATTTTAAATAAATTAAAATTTTTTAACAGGTGGCAACTCTTTAAAAAAATAGCCTATTAACCAATCTGGCCCATAAGCTATCTGCGTACAAAATTTCATGCAAATCCGTTCAGTCGTTTCCGCGTGATGATATCCCAAACATCCAAACATACAAACTTTCACATTTATAATATTAGTAAGAGTAAGACATACACACTTATGTACATATATACATATATATGTACATACGTATGCACATATATACATACATACATACATATGTACAATCTCCTCACCCTTATATGCAACTTAACTAACAACTCAAAATTTCCTATAGACGGCAGATGGGCTTAATTTTTCACTGAAGATGTTAACGAAACAACTTGAGACGATGTTCCTTCGGAGCCTATTTCATCCACTTTTCGTTTACACCCTTAAATATTTCAGTCATATGTTATATGGGTATGTACGATATCTATACATACGGGCACATTTGTCCATGTAGATTTCAATAGTTTGTTAGCTATATATAACATATGTAGCTAAATATGCTAATGTATGGATGTGTGTAAGGTTGCAGATAGAGTGGAAGCGAAGCCGAAGATGAAGATGAAGACGGAACCGAAGACGAATCGTTTGCGTTGCGGCCAAGCTGGCGAGTGTACATAGTGGAAGATGAATGATATGAAGATTTGTTTCTAAATAAAACCTTTTTTTTAGATAAAATCAAAAGAAAATAAAGAAAAAACATCAATTCATGAAATAGTTAGTTTGTATAGGACAACTTTTGGAGAATTTCGCCACTTGTATTATGTGTTACGACATTTTTCGAATATACAAGAATTCCAATTCATAGGTTTCATTACATTTTGCCAAAAATTTAGCCAATTTCTTGAAAAACGCGTTTTTTCACAATTTGCAAACAGTTAAATAAATTGTAAACAACTCATCACAGCAAGCGATTCGTCTTTGAAAACAGTACGTCTTCATCTTCGTATTCGTTTGCACAGTGATCACTTTCACATGTTTACTACTGCACTTTTTCGTCTTCGGCTTCGTCTTTATCTTTATCTTCATCTTCATCTTCATCTTCATCTTCATCTTCATCTTCATCTTCATCTTCATCTTCATCTTCATCTTCATCTTATCTTCATCTTCATCTTCATCTTCATCTTCATCTTCATCTTCATCTTCATCTTCATCAGAGAACGTTTAAAACAAAGAAGCAGCAACACGCTACTCGTTGGTATTTTGTAATAGATCAGAAATCGGCTAGAAGCTCACCACGTTAAATTTTTAACATCGATAGCTCTAGAAGCTCACCATTTTTTAACAGCGTGAGCGCAGAGCGGCACAAAATAACAGAATTCGAATAAATTAGCAATTGTGAAATGTTAAAAGTAGAAAAGAATGTTGTTAAAAGTAGAAAATTTAGATGAAAATTTGTTTAATTTTTCTACGTTCTGTATAAATTTTTAAAGTTTGACTTATGTGGTTTCGATTAAAGCATGAACCATATTTTTATAAAAAAATAACAAAAAAATTT
>NW_016159392.1:46192-52811 GCF_001687245.7 Rhagoletis zephyria | reverse complement strand
CATCTTCATCTTCATCTTCATCTTCATCTTCATCTTCATCTTCATCTTCATCTTCATCTTCATCTTCATCTTCATCTTCATCTTCATCTTCATCTTTATCTTCATCTTCATCTTCATCTTCATCTTCATCTTCGGCTTCGCTTCCATTCTGTCTGCAACCTTAGATTATGAGCATACATACATATGTACAGGGGCGTCGAGAGGGAGCGGAAAAGGGGTGAGTACCTACGGGCCCGGGCTTCTTAAGGGGCCGGGCTTTTAAGGGGCCCGAAATACATAAATATATTCCGATTCGTGCTGATTGTTTCTGACTCTATGAATTAAAGAAAATGATCATATGCTCACAGTGCTTTTCAAATACTTCTGAAACTCGCTGGAATACAACTTCCGGATAGTTTTTCTTCTTGCATATGAAAGCATAGGTATGTGGCAATATTTAATATATACCTAACTAAATAATATTGTAACTCCAGTTGTTTAGGAGTTATGAACGTTTCAAAAGCGGGGTGTTGCATTACAACTTTTGGAAGTAGTTTTCAAAGCTGCTTTATATTTATTATCGGAAAAGGTTACTCTCCTCATATAATGTTTTCAAAAGTTGGTACACGGTTTCTTAGCTTAAGGATGAAACTCAAGAACCGCATATTTATTGAACTGATAAAATTAATTTTCAGGTCAATATTTACAAAAAATAGTCGCACTGTTACGTTACAGAAAAAGACTGCTACGTAACCTGTAAGATATAAGTGTAGCGATAAGATTTTTATTTGTTTATTTATTTGGGAGAAATACAATTATAAATAATTATATTACTATTCTAAAAAAGGCACTAGAATTCTAAGAGATTTTTCACTTAAATGTAAATAATCCTAAGAATTTGTTTACGTTAAATGGATTTATTAAAATAAAAGTTTCAAATGGAATATAGTAGCCCAATTCGATATATAAAGTTGTAGATGCTGGTTATGTTTTCCAAAGAATTTTCTTTCAGTAAATCCGATGGCTTTCTGCTTTGGAAAATGTTGATCCTGCCATTGGCGTATTTCGCGCAACAGTCTCTCCTAAGAATTTGCTTACGTTAAATGGATTTATTAAAATAAAAGTTTTAAATGGAATATAGTAGCCCAATTCGATANCTAAGAGATTTTTCACTTAAATGTAAATAATCCTAAGAATTTGTTTACGTTAAATGGATTTATTAAAATAAAAGTTTCAAATGGAATATAGTAGCCCAATTCGATTTATAAAGTTGTAGATGCTGGTTATGTTTTCCAAAGAATTTTCTTTCAGTAAATCCGATGGCTTTCTGCTTTGGAAAATGTTGATCCTGCCATTGGCGTATTTCGCGCAACAGTCTATTATATGAATAACGGACAGTGAACACAGGACAGGTTGGGGGTGGATTCCCCTTTAAGATATGTTGATGTGTGATTAGTATATGCCCTAGTCGGAGTCTCGTGAATATTTTCGCTTGTTGTACCGTAACGCCGGTTGGAATATTTGCTTTTAAGCGATTTGGATTCATCAGTTTGTATCCGTGCTGATATATTAGCCAGCTATCCGTTAAATTCTTTTTGAAAACGCTTTCAATTTGAAATCGGATTTTACACTTGTATTAAAAACGAGACTTAGCGTATATCTTACGCTCTTTGCTGCTTTATCGGCATGTTCATTGCCGAGAATGCCGCAGTGCCCTGGAACCCACACTATTTTAATTTTGGATTTGTTTTTGTACAGTTTAAAGCGTATTATTTCTATTAAAGGCTCGTTACTAAACGGATTTAGAAGCGTTTCGATGGATGATTTGCTATCTGTGCAAATAACGTATTTTCCTTTGCTTGAGGAGGCATGATCTACAGCATAGTTTATAGCGATCGCTTCAGCAGTGAATATTGAGTTATGTGGGAATAAAAGTTTTTAATTGTACTTCCCTTTTCAGTGACCGCAGCAAAGGCGGTAAATTCATTTTCTTTAGATCCGTCCGTGAAGATGAGGTGCCATCCGTTTCTGTTAAAATAGCTCCTGGCTTCTAAATACTGCTTTTTGTATTCTAAAACAGTGGTATTTTTCTTTTGAAATGTTAGTAAACTGGTGATGAAGTTAGACTGCAGAGTTTCCCAGGTTGGAAATTTAGGTGCCAATGTAAGGATGGGCTTTATGGGAGTATTCAGGTTTTCGGATTCCTCAACAGCTCTGCATATTGCTGATTCTCGCATCAATGTCGTCTTTCTTTTAATAACATCTGTCAAATCTTTGTTAAGAATGGGATTGTTCGAAAAGTACAACTTAGGGATCAATCGGAGAGTGTTGTATTTGATTCTATCAATGATTTCTGGAAGACCTGCTTCAGCCAATATGTTTTTTGTTGGTGTGGTTTGAAAAGCTCGAAGATTTTTCCGTACTGCCGAGTGGTAGGTAGCCGCAACGCTCGAGACATTGCCCATATATTGGTAGCCCGTAATCGATGATAGGTAGAATAAAGACTTTTTTTAAATATATTAAACTAGTTTGGTTAACGTTACTATATTTAAAGGCGGAATACTTAATAAGGTTTAATCTATTGCTAATTTTACATTTTATATGTTTGCAATGTTCTTTAAAGCTAAGGGTTTTGTCAAAAATAAGCCCTAGAATTTTTAAATGGGATACATTCTCAATGGTGTGGTTATCATAGGTGAAATTGAGGTTACAACATTGCTTTTCTTACATATGTATGTGTAGTGTCTTACATTTTTCATAAGATAAGCTAGCTCCGGAGTTAAGTGACCAAAGCATGATATCGTTAAGAATGTTAGAAAATATATTATGAACTTCTATCAAGTCCTGTTCTTTTGTATAAATGAGTACGTCATCTGCATATATGGAGTATTTTACATCATGTTTGGCCAATATATTACTAATTTCGTCGAATGAAACGATAAAAAAATACTATGGATATAGGGGATCCTTGTGCAATTCCGTTGTACAAAGAAACCCTGCTGGAGTACTTGTTATTGATTTTTATTCTAAAGGTGCGATTTGTTAAAAAGCTTTTTACGAAATTAAATATGTGTGTGCCGACGATCCATTTTTTTAGTTGCCTCAGAACTACGTGAATGCCGATCCTGTCAAACGCCCTCTCGAAGTCGAGCCCCAGCACTGAGACGTGATTTCGGCTTGAGATGGCGGTTGACAGGTGATGCTCAAAGTGTAAAAGTACGTCTAATGTGCCTTGCCCTGTTTTAAAGGCCACTTGGTTGTGGCTAATATGTTTGTCTCTAAGAGCGAACCACATTATAATTTCTTCCAGAGTTTTTCTGAGACACGACAAAAGGGAAATAGGCCGATAGCTGTTAACATCGTCTTGTGGTTTGTTTGGTTTAAGTATAGGAACAATATGTAGGTTTTTCCAGTTTTGTGGATATGTTCCACTAAAAAAGATATTGTTGTATAAGCCCAGCAATCTTTTTTTGAGGTTAAATGGTGCATTTTTTAAAATTTGGTAGGAAATTCTATCGTGTCCAGGAGTTTTCCCTTTAACTGAATGTAGGACCTCGTCAAGTTCAATCATCGTAATTGGCTCTTCAATTAGCTTCGCAGCTGCAGAGATAGTGTGGGGAAAGTGGTTTGGGCCGGAAAGGGCTGTATTCTTCTCAGTAGTAAATTGTTGATCGAAGTTCAAGTCACTCGAATAAGCAGACCCAGTTGATGAAAAATGATTAGCGATTTCGCTAGCCGCAGTGACAATGCCGTTTTCAGTATTAATAGTTGTGATTTTACTTTGTTTGAAGGATCCTGTGATTAATTTTATCCTAAGCCAAATGTCTTTTGGGCTTGAGCTAGGATTAATTGCCTTTGTTAGTTGTGAAAAGCAATTTCTCTTTGCTTTTTTGGAGCATTTGCCTTTTTATAGGTCATTAAATTGTAATCAGCCCAAGCTTTTTGTTTATTGCATCGAAGAACTGCAATCTTGCTATTCCACCAGGGTACTGATGGTTTGCGGGGCAATTTTTTGTTTGGGGTATTTGGAGGTGGGAAGAAGCCCTTAAAATCTTTTTTATTGACGCTGCTTCTTTGTTCACATTTGTTGAAATTGGGGTTTTTGAATTAAGTTCACTGCAATAGTTCTGAAATTTGTGCCAGTTTGCCTTATTCGTGATGAATTTTGGTGGTTTTCTCACCTTCTCTTTGCAATAACAAGATTCAATGGTAATTATAATAGGGAAGTGGTCGCTTCCATAGAGATTACTTAATATTTTCCAATGGCATTTAGGTGCTAGACTGGCGCTGCAAAGAGTGAGATCAACATGGGTGAACGTTTTGTGCGTTGAAAAATGGGTTGGCGACCCATCGTTTAAAACCATAAGGTTAGAAGCAAGTATTACGTCTTCGATCTGTTTCCCTCTTTGGTTTTCAAAAGTTGATCCCCAAAGGGAACTCCATCCATTAAAATCCCCTAACAATAATATTGGTGTAGTTATATTGGTAAGAATGGAAAAAATTTCGTTCGCATTGAAGTTTTGATGAGGTGGAATATACATAGAGATTAAGGTAAGTTTAAACCCAATATTAAGTTCTAATGCAATTGTTGATATGCTGGAAACCACATCTAATTTCCTATATGGGATATCGTGTTTGACTAAGACACAAATGCCTTCTTTGCTTACTGTGTTAAAATTGTGGTAATATCATGTATATGTTTTAGGTGGTGTCGGACAGTTTGTAGACTGTAAATGGGTTTCTTGTAGTGAAATAATAGCAGGGTTAAATTTCTTAATTAAGAGATTTGACTGGTGGTAATTGTTCCAATATCCGTTGAGGTTCCATTGTAGCAAATTAGCCAATATAAAGGTTAATGGCCTTATTCATAAAAAATAAAGTAGCTTTATAAAAGGTTTATAAATAGAAAAATGTATGAATACGTCAATTTTTAAAGCTCTTTAAACCTACTTTATTTTTTATGAATAAGGCCATAAGAGTGAAAAATTTCCACAAAAAAAAAATTTAAAAAATATTAAGCAGTTCTAAAATAGGGTTTAGCGTGCGTGTAAATCTCTTTGTTAGTCAATTAAATAAAAAAATTATTCTCGTTTACGTTGTCTGCTTTTGTCTGTTTATTCTTCTTTAGATGACATAAACGTGTCATCTGAGGGGGGTGAAACGTGAAGTTGTGGGTGATCATTGATTTCTGGTATATTACTGCAAGTAGAGTATTCGTGGGAGTAAGTGAGTGGTATGTTTGAGTAATTGTCTTAAAGAGAGTTAAAGTTGAGAGTGGATGTTTGTAGGTTAGTATCTGTAGCGTGGTTGTTATGCTGAGTTGACGGTTGAGTGGATATTGGATGGGAATTGAGCGATTCGATAAATGTTTGAGTGATTTCACTGAAGTTAGAATTTTGCTGTGAAGTATTGGGGGCTGAGATTTGCGAAAATTGAGTTTCCGTGTCTTTAGGAATTGGGTTTTTAACAGATTGAGTGTCATTAGCGTGAATATTATTACTCGATTTGGAAACAATCGACGAAAAGGAATGGGCATTTTCACCAATGGTGTAAGTAGTTGCTTTTTGTATTCTTACTGCTTATTGCATGGTGCATTTTTGGGTTACTTTTATTTTTAAGGTTTCTTTTGCTTGAAAAAATTTCGGACACGTGTAGGATGAAGAAGGGTGGTCAGAGAAACAATTCGCACAAAAGGTGCGTTTGCATGCCTCAGGGGAGTGGGGTGGGAAGTTACAATTCTTACAAGCTGGCGAGCGTTTGAAAAATTGGTTGGTGTGCCCGAGCAACTGACAGCTTTTGCAGCGCATCGGATTTGGGACGTATTGTCTGACTCCTACATTTCGCCAAGCGATGTCCATTTTTACCGGGATATGAAAAAGGTCGAACGTTAACAAAACTACACCAGTTGGATGCAGATTTCCACTGTTTATTTTCTTTTGGAACTTGTAGACTGCCACAACTCTTTGGGAGTTGAGCTCACTCACTATTTCTTCCTCTGGAACATTGTTTAAGAAAGGAGGGAATACATCTCCTTTGCTGAAATTAAGGTTCTCATGGTATTTAACGTTTATTCTGCATATGCCAGGGAGTTCTTTTAGTGCAAGAAATTTTCCAGCTATGCTTTTGTTGTTCACAAGTAAAAGAATATTACCGTCGCGTAGTTCGGACACTGATTGAAATTCTTTACTTACATCACGGATGGATTTATGGACTGCGAAACAAGAATATTGTGCAAGTGGTTTATTTTTGTCGGCTGACTCCAAAACAATGCATTTTGGATTGGCTTTTTTTTGTAGTTGGGAGTTCGGGAAAACTATCAATGTTGGCACCAAATGACGTTTTTTTTTTGTCTTTGATTTTTCTTTTTTTACAACACTTTTATCAACTTGCAATGTTGTGTGTCCAGAAACTTTCAATGTTGTGGATCCAGAAACTTTCAATGTTGTGTGTCGGACACCATAAAACTTTTGCTTTGAAAAGTTCCTATCAAAAAGCATAGTGCATAGGGCGACATCTGTAGTGAATAGGGCGAGGTAGATGACATCTAGATGTCGCCCTATGTACTACGTTTGCTACAGCGGAAATAGACGACACGCCATTTCTTTAAATAAAATTAATTGGTGCTCGTTTGTATGTACAT
>NW_016159392.1:0-42957 GCF_001687245.7 Rhagoletis zephyria | reverse complement strand
CTAAATTTGTACTGGAAGTGCTACGTCCCTTTTTCTTATAACCCTAATACTTTTCCATGAATTTATAATCGATTTTACATACCCCAGTACCAAGTCCCAGTACTCTACCATGAACACCTCTAGAGATAAGAAGTATAAAACAGTAAATTTGTACGGGAGGAACCATGTCCCCTTTTCGAATATCGCAAATTTTTCTCCATGAGTATGGATTTAATTTTATATACACATCTCTGTGCCAAGTTCCAGTCCTCTGCAATAAACACCTCCAGAGATATGCAGCATAGAAAAATCAATTTGCATGGGAGTTGCCACACCACCTTTTCCAATAACTCTTATTTTTCTCCATGGTATTAGTTTCGCATATATACATACATATGTATTTCCATACTAAGCTTGAGTGCTTTACCCCAAACATTTGAAGAGATATGCAATATGAAACTTTCAGTCAGTATGGGAGGTGCTACGCCTCTTTTCCAAAACCGTCCATTTTTCTCCGTGAATATGAACATGATTTCACCCAGTGTTGGCAAACTGTTAATCTGATTAAAATTAACGATTAAAATGTTAGTCGAGTTTGACGATTAAAATTAATTAGTCATAATCCACTGTACGATTACGTTTAATTAATTTAAAGCATTAATCGGTAATCCAATTAAAAATAAAATCTGATTAATTTGTCTAGTTTGTCCGAGTTTGAAACCAAACACCAGTTATAGTAATTATTTTGTGTTTTACACTTATAAAAAGCACATCATTTTAAAAAATTATAATTATTGTTATTAGTAATATATAAAACGTTTATATATTTTAATGAAAATGCACACCAAATTGTTTAGATTGATGAGAAAACCCTACTTATCCATACCGGATTAACTTGCTTTGTGTGCACAGGGAAATTCCAGCATAACTTAATTAATCACCAAACCTTCTTCTTCTTCTTCTTTTTTGGCGCTGTAACCGCCTAAGCGATTTTGGCCGAGTTCAGCAAAGCACGCCAGTCGTTTCTCCTCTGTGTCAACTGACGCCAATTGGAAACGCGAAGTGACGCCAAGTCCTTCTCCACCTGATCTTTCCATCGCAGTGGGGGCCTCCCTCTTCCTCTGCTACCACCAGCGGGTTCCGAGTTGAATACTTTCAGAGCTGGAGCGTCGGTTTTTCTTGCCACATATCCCTGGAAGTGTTTGTGTAAGAATACTGGAACTTGGTACGGAGTTCTGTATACAAAATGTATCAATTGCTCATGGAAAAAATGTGAGATATTAAAAAAGAAGGCATGTCGCCTCCCATACATACTAAAAACTTCTTAATACATATCTCTGGAAGGATAGAAAATCTCTCGAAGTATTTTAAATTTGTTATGGAGATTTATTTTATAAGTGCCGTACTGACAGAATAAATTTCATTAAATGGAAAAGGGAGAGTCGGGTTCGGCCTTATAATCTAAACCTCTCTTGAGAAATTTGGTACAGTAATAAGAAGTGGTATTTTATCAAGGCCAGGTTACTAAATTTGAGTTGGAAATATTAGAACCCGCCGTGGCACCTCCAAGAAGGTTACACGTTCACGCGTCGTATACCTGGAACCATTTTAAGGTAAACTTAGAGGGATTGATATCTTTCGTATGCCTAGCGCACAGACGAGATTTTATAATTTCATAGTTTTAAACGGCCTAAATACCTTAACTCGCTTAAAAAATAACGAGCTATAACGAAATGGGCACAGAAATAAAAGCCGTCATGGATTCAACCAAACTCGCTATCATCTATCCGTGCTAGCTAACTTTGTTGTTGCTTTCACATGCAAAACTATTCTTTAAGCGACCGGAACTCAAACATAGCGAGCGAGAAGTGGGGAATCGATGACGGCTATTAACATCATTAAATTATTTTTCATATTTGTATAAAAGCGCGGGGCGAAACCCGCGGGTTTAAGCTAGTATGAATATATTTGAAAGTTTCTGTTGCTGTGCAGCTCTAGTAGTTTCAGAAGTTATTTTTTGCGTAGAAGTCGACATTGAGCTTATAACTGCCCAATATTCTGATGTTTATCGCGGTTAAAAGCTTAAACAGACGGCAGCGTTGATCCGGACTAACTCGGACTTAATCCGGATCAACTGCAGTTAATTCCCGAGTTGATCCGGATCAAAGCTGCTGCCTGTTTACGCTTTAAGTACACGAAAAACGGCTTTAATGACCACTTTTGTTTGTCAATGACCACTTTTGTTTGCTCTAAGCGATTTAGTACTGTTCTTAACCTTCAAAATGCGCCATCGAGTGGTGCTTTACGATTTTTCCTTCAGACACAATGGCCATTGGAAGATGACGTAATGAGTTAAAGAGAATATGCTTGGTTAGATATTCGAGGACACGTTAAGGTGGCCGTAACCCTTGAAGGAGAAATCTTATTGCACCATTCGAGAGTGCATTTTGAAGGATAATAATAGTACTAGAAAAATACTTGAAATAATTCCAATAGATTTTTATTATTTAATCAGAAAGTCTTCTTTTTATTTTAGCTTCGCATTTCACTTCTTTTGGCCTCGTTCCTTACTTTATTTTTCTACGTAGCTCTTATTTTTTTAGCCTATTTGAGTTAGAAAGAATATAAATTTTAATTATGGGTCAATAGCACGTTGAATAGCTTACAATGTTGCTTTAAAAATGAGCCCTATCTTTTATCTAAATAAAAAATAAATTTACCTGAAAATCGATTTAGTAAAAAAACTCGTACGTTACAATAAGTTTTCCACCGAAAGCGCATGGATAGTGAAGAGTATAGAAAGCTGCTTTATTTTATTTCGAAAACCAGATTTTTTCCATTTTTTAGCCTGGTGGATTCCGCGCTAAAAACGCTTCTTGATATTTTGAATTTATTTTCATTTAGAAAGTTAATCACTGACTATTTTCTCGAATACTTTTTTATTAACTTCAAAGTAATACAGGACAAGTGAAGAGAAAGAAGCAAGTACAATTCAAAAAAATCTTGGTCCTTAAATATTAACAACCCTTAACTTCATGTTGCGCTTTTTTTAATTTTCATTAATTTAAAGGCGTCTAAGGATTAAGTGAATTTTCATGTTTGAGAGAATATCACAATATGTATGACCCAGATATAATCAAAAATCTTCGAAACCTGAGAAAAAATTGTTCCCCTTAGTTTAGTTTTCAGCGATTTGGGCCATATGCTTTTAAATTAATATAATTTATATGTATATGTATAGGGGCCCGTGATTTTTTAGTCCTGGGCCCGAGTTTTCTCTCGCCGGCCCTGCATATATATCCCTGTGGGTAATGTATATAACTATAAGTTAACTTGAAGTTGATTACGAAGGAACTAAAGGGCACTATTATCTGCTTATTTACTTTGAGGATGGTTAACTATATTTCTTTGGCGATGTGCGCGAAATATTTAGTCAAGGACCACCCTCTGTATTAGATGTAGCCAAGGGTGCTTACCTGAATTACTTTTCAACTAGTTTCAAGTTAGCTTGTTAGTTTGTAGCTAACTACAATTTATATATTCTATAGAAATCCCGCAAAAAGCTAGCTACAAGTTCGTTATTTTTTATCAATTGATAATTTTTCTATGCAGGGCACATATAATATAGTTTTGAAAACGGTGATTTCTAGGTTCCCCTAAGCAAAACTATGTACATATGTATGAATTAGAGATGCCAGATGGAAATAAAAATAATCTATTTTTGAATCGATTCGAATCGAAATAAAAATAATCGATACTGGAAGAAATCGGCAAAAAATAAATCGATCACCCAAGATCGATTTATATATGTATTTGGTCAAATAAAGTCTTTAACTTAATTTTTATAAAGAAACAAAACACCGCGATCTGACCAAACTAGTATTGTAATTTTTTAAGCATACATACATTTTTCATAACGGTTTCAATATCCATAGTCCGGTCAAGCTTGACGTTCAAGGTTACAATAATTCGCATAAGGCTGAAAATTGGTACGAGTGTTGCAAATACCATTATAAATGAAATGTCAGGAGTCCCCATCGATCTCCATAATATGCACAATTTACACTGTACTACTTGTGGGTAGTGTTTCTGGGGTGTTTTTCAACGTGTTTTTCCCGCTAGGCCTACCCACGACTTATTGTAGTCCTGTTTAGCTCAACAATATTGCATGAAACAAATATATTATCATTGGGAGTGATGAAAGCGGTATGAATTACAAGCAATTTGAGAAAACCATTCATTTAATTGATAATTACACTAGTTTACAAGTAATCTCACCTATGGCACTACACCATCACTTCTTATGTTGAATTTTTCGCTGAATCTGAATTTGAAGTCAAAATCATAAACTCTAATAGCTAATAACTATAGGTTTTGAGATATAGCCAAATTATGGGTTTTTGAGATGAGAAAAGTGCACAATTGTGCGAAATTCTCGATGAATCAATGATTAGCTCCTAAACTACTAGTCCGGTTGGAAAATATTTAAGTAGAAGATAGCAAATTTAATAATCTTCACTACTGAGGAAAGAAATTTAAGATTCACCAGCTATATTAAAAAAAATTCAATTAAGTGAAATTTTTTTTTCTGATACAATTTCTTCTCACATATTTTTATGATAAACCGCACCATTTGGCTGAAAAATGCGAAAAAGCAATTTATGTGACCTTTGACCTTGCATAAATTTTTTTGCAGACGTGGGATCGATGGGGACTTTTGACATTTCATTCATAATGGTGTTCGCAATACTCGTACTAATTTTCATCATTATGCGAATTATTGTAAGCTTACCCTATTCATTGAGCTAACTTGACTGGGCTACCATATTTATTTAAAAGTTATAAAGTTGCTAACAAACCGTAAATACTTTGAAAAAATAAAATAAAATGACAAAAAATGCATGCCAATATTTGTAATGGTAAAAACGTTTCTTTTTTAGTTACATACGTCCGGCATGTTGAAAAAAATTTCATACAATTTTGTTCGCAAAGTTTCCATTTCACCAAAAATGCGACTTTCCGCTGTTTCATGAATCGCATTGGTGACTTTTTTTATGAACGTAATTCCCAACATTGTCAATACCATTTTTTTCATTTAATGTGTTACTGTGGAAATTCATCGTTAACCCTACTTATTAATTAATGCTTTTTTTTTTTTTAATTCCTATTTATGTTGTTGATCACAAATGAGAAAAAGGTATATGTTTTACTTCGACATTTACCACTATTTTAAAAAGTTTAGAATTTATTTTACTAAAACTGTGCTCATAACGGTTTTTAATATTACCTTACTTATTCCTTAAAATTATGAAATTGGTTGACTTTAACATATATGTAGCTCCACTACAGCTGATTATTCAGATACATATGTGTTTTGCGCTATAACTCTAACTTCTTATCTGAATAATATATTGGTTGCGTGCTATTTGTTAAAGTGAACCTATATAAAATTTTTACCTGCTTAATTGGAGGAGTTGTAACGCAAAACAACGTCTCTGAACAATCAGTTGTATGGGAGATAGATGTTATAGTGAAGCGATTTCGATGATTTTAAAAGATAGTAAGGTAATATTAAAATACAATCGTGTGCAAAATTTTAGTAAAACATCTTCAAAACTGAGGGTGTTTTTTTATAAGAAACATAAAATTTAAGCAAAGTTTCAAATACCGCTATCTCGAAAAGTGGAGCTAACCGGAAAAAACTTCGGACGCCATTAAATTTAGAAGGCTCCAGTTAAGTAAGAGCAACTATGAGAACCTTCGTCGAAAAAAATTTGATTTGATACCACGCTCGAAATATTCTGACTGCAAGAAGGAGCATCATAAAGTAGGAAATCAGGGTTTTTACACACTTCTAGAGAACAATTTTTTAAGCGTTTTAAAGGTATATGTAACGTTATAAGGACTAGTAGTTATAAAAAGATTAAATCGTTTCGATGTATTTTTCAAATGTGCCTTCGATTAAGATATTTTTGGAATAAAAATTACACTCAAGATCGCAGAATATTTTATCCTTAATTTACCCAAATTATTCGTAATTGTTTGTAGAACACAATACATACTTAACAAGTTTTAAAATGAAATGCTTCAAAAACTATACGCGATAAACCGAAAATGTTAAAGATTGTGAAAAGTAAAGTTACACACTTTTCGTTACTTGCCATTTAGTAATTTTTTGAAGCACACTTTAGTTACCAACTACATATGAAGTGTACACCTCTATATATATAATACGCGAAGGCATTTTTTTGTCCAGGATAAAAGATCGGCACCGTTGGCTCGATTTTATAAAATGGGTTGTCAAATTAAAGGGCTTGGCCTGTAGATTTGCAAACTGGTTTTATTTCTTCGAATAGATTTGCCACCTGTTGAACAATTAAATTCAAATTATTTAAAAGTCAATGCCATCATATCGACGGCGTTCGTTCGATTTTCCTAAATGAGGTGTCAAATTAAACGGCTTCGACTGCATATGTGTAATAATATTGAAAAATAAATGAATGGTTACAAAATAGGTATCACTCAAAGTGGTTTTTTCTTTTTTAATTTACCTAAAGGTGGGTTGCCACCTATTTGAAAAATCAAATCCAGTTTGAATTAAGGGACTTAGGTAAGAGAAATAAGTATTAACATATGGGCGTCAAACAAACCGTTTCAGAAGGTAGTAGTTTGAAAATGTTTTGAAGAGTTTTGCTAACTGCTTGAAATATAAAATTTAGTTAACTTATACACAAGTTATCAGAAATATCAAAATATGGATGTCAAACGAAAGAATGTTAAGAAATCTTAAGTTTGAATACTAAGAATATTTTTGAGGTGTTGGAAGAGGGTTGTCGCCTTTTTAAAACGTTGAATTCAAATTATTTAATAAGGTAAATAAATTAATGTAATATGGGTATCAATCGTAGGAAGTTTGAAAAATCTTTGTTTATTTCTGGACTATATTTAGCCGGGTTGCCACATGTGTAAAAATTAAATTAATCATAATTCATCAGTTAATCAATCGCAATATCAGATGAAGATTATTTAAGAATGTCTTAGCACGTAACTACTTTTTAGGAGGGTTGCCAGATGTTCAAAAAGTGGAATTTAATTTACTTTTACGCAAGTTGTTTTAAATATGAACACTCGGTGTCAAGCGAAAGAGCGTGAAGAAAACTTTAGTTTTAACATTTAGAATGCTTGAAGAGGGTTGCCACGTGACGCTAAATTTATTTAATAAGTTGGATAAAGTATTAGAAGATGGGCCGAACGAAACGAGTATCAAAAAGCTTTATTTCTGAAATATATTTAGGAGGGTATCCACCTGTTTAAAAAATCCTACTCAGCTTAAATTAAGGCAATTATCTAATTGAAATATATATAAAAATTTTGGTGACGAAACAGAACGAGACCTCTTTTCACTCAGAAACGGCTGCACAGATTTAGATACAAATTACACTCGAATCGCTTATCACTCTGACCAACATTTGGAATGGTTTGCAGGCTTTTGAAATTCAATATTGGGTGTTTTAACGCCGTGCGGGTTCACTAGTAAGTACTAATTGCATAAAGAATTTCAAACCAGTATATGTTGTGCTTCAAAAATTATGACATAATTCATTTTTCACCTCTTAAAAATTACATAAAAAATGCACTGTTTTTGATATTTTTTTTTATTAAAACGTCTATAAATCAAAAGTTATGCAACAAATTGATTAAACATTTTCTTTAAAATTTTATAGATTTTCTGAGTAAACCGTAGATCAATATATATACATATATGTACATCAATTGAGGAAAAATCGAATGTCGATTCTCGAATTATTTGAATCGATTCACGGATCGAATCGGAACTAAAAAATCGACATAAAAGCGATTCGCAAGGGGTCAATAAATCGATCTTCGATTTAATGGACTTAAAAACGGCATCTGTGCATATCTGTAGTGTCACATATGTACTTGTATATGTACATATGGAAATACAAATTAGTGAAAACTTATATTATATTGAATAAATTTTAGTGTGAGTTATACTTACGTTGACCAGATTTCTGTGGACATTTCTAAAGCATTGGACCTGGATAGACAAAGTTTTTAGAATAAAAATACATAAGGGGTATTCCACCGTCACGGGTGGGACATTCGTATAGTAAAAATGTAATCCTTTATTTTTTTAAATTTAAGTATACATAAAGTACTCAACAATTCTACATTTTGATAAAGCTATACCTATTTCAATATTATATGAGTAAATTACTAAATACGAAAAAAATTCGAACTTTCTTTTATATGGGAAAAAATCTGAGTTATTTCTTCTGTCACTGGTGGGACAAAAAAAAGAACCTGTTTTTTGGAGCAGATATATTTTGCGGAACTCTTCCAGTTCATTTCACTTTATGTATGAACTTGATGTCTTGAGATAAAAAAAGAACTACGAATACTAACAAAGCAAAAACATACACACAACTTATTGCTTAATTATAAAAAAAAATCGGAAATTCCTCTGAGACGGGTGGGAGAACGTTTGCCACGGGTGGGACACGTACGAATTTTTATATGAAAAGGAGCTTTTAGTGTGGTCCATATTGAAGATTATTTTATATGGAAGAAAATGCCTAGCACCGTCATCCAAAAAGATCATTAAAAATCAGCACGATTTCCTAGTGTCTTCAAATTTTAACTTTTACCTACTTAATTTTAATGGGCTATAAAACTGTATACTTAGATTTTTTTTTAATTCTGAATAAAAAGTTTGAAAGTGTTGGGTGTAATTGGTAAAGTTTGTTTAATTATATCATTTTTGTACGAAGTTTGAAACGTGGATTCATGTAGTGCTGGTTATGTTATGTGCTAGACTTTTATAAAAACACTATAATCATTAAACAAACAAAAGAAAAAACAACAACTGGTCAAAATGTCACTTAACCATCAGGCATCTTTGTGTACGACCATATACAGTTCTTGAATTTGAATTTGAATAAAAAAAAACGAATTGTCGAAATTATCTGGGTTTTGGCAAAGTACATTTATTTTGCATAAAATACGTACAATCAACATGAAGAGGTTCCGGGCATACGTAGTTTGTTCCCAGTAAAAATAGTTACAAACCGGTTCTTGTGTATACGCTCGTATACAAACAGATATGACACTTCTAATCAGATTTTTAAGAAAAATTCTAAGTATGCAGTTATATAGCCCATTCAATTCTAGTGTAACAAAGTGTAAGTTTGAAGTTGCTAGAAAATCGCGTTGGTTTTTATTTTGGGGGGTTTTGGGTAGGTTGGCCGGTTTATATAAAAACGCCGCCAGGTTATTCCTCTGCTTTCTAAGTATATATCTTAGTATGTTGGCTTCCAAATCTGGTATTCAATCGTCGCTCCACTGATACACGATGGTAATACCGCTAAGGGCCAGAACCACGTGCAAAAGTTTCTGCTTATATATGTATCAAACGTCTTATTACTTTCAATTGCACAGGTCTACAATGATTTTGGTGCAGCTAAAAGAAAAACTGATTTTAAGTACATTCGGTACCCTGATAAAAACTTGATACTTACTTTTTTAATGCTACGTGTAGTTTTCGCGATTTCACAAGGGTAAATAAATTAAAAAGCATTTAATTAATTTATTAGAGAACAAAAGAACATTTAATTCAAAACATTTAATTACACATTATTTTACAGATTAGAAGCTTTTTTTTTAGATTTTCTCCGATGGATGTCTTCAGGACATTCCCGTGTAATACTCCAACAATAATCTGCCATCATATGCTCATCCCAACGACCTTGGTATCTATCTTCCATCACCTTTAAATCTTGATGAAAACGTTCGCCTTGTTCTTCGCTATACGCTCCAAGATTTTCAGGACACTTGTCTAAATGATTGTCCAAATAGTTTACTTTTATGCTCATATTACATCCACGATTTTTAAAGCTAATTAAGAGGTTTTGGACTAACTCTTTGTAATTTTCGGTCTTTTGATTTCCTAAGAAATTTTTTACTACAGCAACAAAAGAATTCCAAGCTGCTGCTTCTAAATTATTCATTGAATGTATGAAATCGTTGTCTTTCATTAAAAGTCTTATCTGTGGACCATAAAAAATACCAGCTTTTAGTTTTTCATTACTTAAACCGGGAAACTTTCTTGATAGATATACAAAACATGGACCAGTTTTATCTAATGCCTTAACAAATTGCTTCATAAGTCCCAATTTGATGTGTAATGGAGGCAAAATAATCTTATCTCTAGAAACTAAAGGCGGGTTTATAATATTTTGTTTGCCAACCATCATGTTATTTCTCAAAGGCCAATCTTTCTTGATCCAGTGGTATTTTTTTGCTCTGCTGTCCCATAAACATATGAAGCATGGAAATTTAGTGTACCCACTTTGTTGACCTAATAGAAAGTTAACCATTTTTAAATCGACACATATTACCCATTGGTGCTCCGAGTACTTAAGTTTTTTTAAAACAAGATCCACGTTTTGATACTCTTCATTTAATTTCGTTGAATGTGCAATAGGCACAGCTGTATGTTTATTACCAATATCTAGTAAAACACATTTTAAACTTCGCTTACAGCTGTCCATAAACAATCTCCATTCTTCAGATTTGTACCTTGAAAGCCCCAGTTTCATTAGAAGACCACCAATGTTATTACAATAAACTATATCATTTTCTGAGCTAAAAAATGGAAGAAATTCTTTTTCGCGATCACAATAAAATGTTATTTTTGTACTTTGAGATAGCAAATTTCTTTCTTTGAGTCTAGATGCTAGTAGCTCAGATCGCTCTTTCGAAAGATCAAGGTCTCTAATTAAATCACTTAAAGCATCTTGAGAAAAAAGTGAAGGCGCTGTTGACACTTTAAAATCACTGTCACGTTCATCAGAAAAAACTTCTACCATTTCTGTGTCTGCCAAATCTTATTGATCTGAAAGATCTCGACTAATAGGAGATGGTACGTCATCTGAACAGAGTCGAGGTCTTTTAGCAGACGGTAAGTCAGGATATGTCATTTTTCTTTTGTTTATTCCATGTAATTCTACAGCACAAAAATAACAGTCATAAATGTGGATTTTCGATTCTGTCCAAATCATTGGCACACTATACTTCATATGATTACGTTTACCGTTTGCCCACTGTCTTAAATGTTCACTACACAACTTACACACAATGTTTGGAACCCACGGTTTGTTCAGAGCCTTCATCTCTATATTAAAGTAATCAACATATGTCTTCTTCACTAAATCTGTTATAGGTTTTCTAAACTTTTTCACTACATATTCACCACAAATAAAACAAAATGTATTTGGATTATTTACACAACACCTTCTTGACGACGACATATCGATATTATTAATCAAAAAAAGAATTAATTGATTATGATGACATGAATTATGATAAAATAATTTTTTTAGGTTATAATCGGTCGATACAAACCTGAACGTAGCTTCAAGATTTTGACAGCTTCGCACGACGTTTTTTGGGCTGATTNACAACACCTTCTTGACGACGACATATCGATATTATTAATCAAAAAAAGAATTAATTGATTATGATGACATGAATTATGATAAAATAATTTTTTTAGGTTATAATCGGTCGATACAAACCTGAACGTAGCTTCAAGATTTTGACAGCTTCGCACGACGTTTTTTGGGCTGATTAAGCAAATTATAACATAGAATTAGCGGCACACAAAAAAATTTTTTTTTTGTATACCTGTGTTATTTATCAAGTATAAGAAATTAAAAAGTGGACTGTGATTTAGTGGTCCACAAGTAACCAGGTTATTCCTCTAATTGTTAGTTATGTCAGAATGTATTAAAGATTAAAATTTAAATGGCTGGGAACTAAGCCCTCATGTCGCCAGGTTATTCCTTCAATTTGGTAATTTATTGTATTTTAATGGCAGGGAACTATGTTCTCATATCGCCAGGTTATTCCTCCAATTTGATAATTTTATAATTATTCGTCAAATTATTTTAGGTTGTGTCTAACAATTTTCTGTTGCGTTATGTGGAACAGTATCAACGGTACGCTTTAACATTTTCATTTAGTTTTTATACCAACTCTCTATAAACGTCTATTACTTATGTAATTATTATATTATATGTAGTATTATCTTCTCTCAAATTTAATAATCTTCACTACTGAGGAAAGAAATTTAAGATTCACCAGCTATATTAAAAAAAATTCAATTAAGTGAAATTTTTTTTTCTGATACAATTTCTTCTCACATATTTTTATGATAAACCGCACCATTTGGCTGAAAAATGCGAAAAAGCAATTTATGTGACCTTTGACCTTGCATAAATTTTTTTGCAGACGTGGGATCGATGGGAACTTTTGACATTTCATTCATAATGGTGTTCCCAATACTCGTACTAATCATTATGCGAATTATTGTAAGCTTACCCTATTCATTGAGCTAACTTGACTGGGCTACCATATTTATTTAAAAGTTATAAAGTTGCTAACAAACCGTAAATACTTTGAAAAAATAAAATAAAATGACAAAAAATGCATGCCAATATTTGTAATGGTAAAAACGTTTCTTTTTTAGTTACATACGTCCGGCATGTTGAAAAAAATTTCATACAATTTTGTTCGCAAAGTTTCCATTTCACCAAAAATGCGACTTTCCGCTGTTTCATGAATCGCATTGGTGACTTTTTTTATGAACGTAATTCCCAACATTGTCAATACCATTTTTTTCATTTAATGTGTTACTGTTGCAGTGGAAATTCATCGTTAACCCTACTTATTAATTAATGCTTAATTTTTTTTTTAATTCCTATTTATGTTGTTGATCCCAAATGAGAAAAAGGTATATGTTTTACTTCGACATTTACCACTATTTTAAAAAGTGGGGCTTACGTATATGGTCAAATCTAAAAACCAGGTTATCTTTCAAAACAAAAAGTTAAATTTTTTAATTTCAGTTTTTCAATGTTTAATCATATACATATATTCGTAATATATTAATAAATCGATAAGTATAGGTGTAATTCGATTTCATCAACTGCTTAAAATGTTAGTCGAGGAATAAACATTTAGATCGCTGAAATAGAAAACAAAAGAATAAGATGGGTTCATATTACACTGCAAATTGTGAATTTTGAGCAATGATTATGAACGTTGAACTCATTTAAATTGGCTCCGGTTTTCGAGATAACGGTACTTGAAAATTTTAATTTATTTTACTAAAACTGTGCTCATAACGGTTTTTAATATTACCTTACTTATTCCTTAAAATTATGAAATTGGTTGACTTTAACATATATGTAGCTCCACTACAGCTGATTATTCAGATACATATGTGTTTTGCGCTATAACTCTAACTTCTTATCTGAATAATATATTGGTTGCGTGCTATTTGTTAAAGTGAACCTATATAAAATTTTTACCTGCTTAATTGGAGGAGTTGTAACGCAAAACAACGTCTCTGAACAATCAGTTGTATGGGAGATAGATGTTATAGTGAAGCGATTTCGATGATTTTAAAAGATAGTAAGGTAATATTAAAATACAATCGTGTGCAAAATTTTAGTAAAACATCTTCAAAACTGAGGGTGTTTTTTTATAAGAAACATAAAATTTAAGCAAAGTTTCAAATACCGCTATCTCGAAAAGTGGAGCTAACCGGAAAAAACTTCGGACGCTATTAAATTTAGAAGGCTCCAGTTAAGTAAGAGCAACTATGAGAACCTTCGTCGAAAAAAATTTGATTTGATACCACGCTCGAAATATTCTGACTGCAAGAAGGAGCATCATAAAGTAGGAAATCAGGGTTTTTACACACTTCTAGAGAACAATTTTTTAAGCGTTTTAAAGGTATATGTAACGTTATAAGGACTAGTAGTTATAAAAAGATTAAATCGTTTCGATGTATTTTTCAAATGTGCCTTCGATTAAGATATTTTTGGAATAAAAATTACACTCAAGATCGCAGAATATTTTATCCTTAATTTACCCAAATTATTCGTAATTGTTTGTAGAACACAATACATACTTAACAAGTTTTAAAATGAAATGCTTCAAAAACTATACGCGATAAACCGAAAATGTTAAAGATTGTGAAAAGTAAAGTTACACACTTTTCGTTACTTGCCATTTAGTAATTTTTTGAAGCACACTTTAGTTACCAACTACATATGAAGTGTACACCTCTATATATATAATACGCGAAGGCATTTTTTTGTCCAGGATAAAAGATCGGCACCGTTGGCTCGATTTTATAAAATGGGTTGTCAAATTAAAGGGCTTGGCCTGTAGATTTGCAAACTGGTTTTATTTCTTCGAATAGATTTGCCACCTGTTGAACAATTAAATTCAAATTATTTAAAAGTCAATGCCATCATATCGACGGCGTTCGTTCGATTTTCCTAAATGAGGTGTCAAATTAAACGGCTTCGACTGCATATGTGTAATAATATTGAAAAATAAATGAATGGTTACAAAATAGGTATCACTCAAAGTGGTTTTTTCTTTTTTAATTTACCTAAAGGTGGGTTGCCACCTATTTGAAAAATCAAATCCAGTTTGAATTAAGGGACTTAGGTAAGAGAAATAAGTATTAACATATGGGCGTCAAACAAACCGTTTCAGAAGGTAGTAGTTTGAAAATGTTTTGAAGAGTTTTGCTAACTGCTTGAAATATAAAATTTAGTTAACTTATACACAAGTTATCAGAAATATCAAAATATGGATGTCAAACGAAAGAATGTTAAGAAATCTTAAGTTTGAATACTAAGAATATTTTTGAGGTGTTGGAAGAGGGTTGTCGCCTTTTTAAAACGTTGAATTCAAATTATTTAATAAGGTAAATAAATTAATGTAATATGGGTATCAATCGTAGGAAGTTTGAAAAATCTTTGTTTATTTCTGGACTATATTTAGCCGGGTTGCCACATGTGTAAAAATTAAATTAATCTTAATTCATCAGTTAATCAATCGCAATATCAGATGAAGATTATTTAAGAATGTCTTAGCACGTAACTACTTTTTAGGAGGGTTGCCAGATGTTCAAAAAGTGGAATTTAATTTACTTTTACGCAAGTTGTTTTAAATATGAACACTCGGTGTCAAGCGAAAGAGCGTGAAGAAAACTTTAGTTTTAACATTTAGAATGCTTGAAGAGGGTTGCCACGTGACGCTAAATTTATTTAATAAGTTGGATAAAGTATTAGAAGATGGGCCGAACGAAACGAGTATCAAAAAGCTTTATTTCTGAAATATATTTAGGAGGGTATCCACCTGTTTAAAAAATCCTACTCAGCTTAAATTAAGGCAATTATCTAATTGAAATATATATAAAAATTTTGGTGACGAAACAGAACGAGACCTCTTTTCACTCAGAAACGGCTGCACAGATTTAGATACAAATTACACTCGAATCGCTTATCACTCTGACCAACATTTGGAATGGTTTGCAGGCTTTTGAAATTCAATATTGGGTGTTTTAACGCCGTGCGGGTTCACTAGTAAGTACTAATTGCATAAAGAATTTCAAACCAGTATATGTTGTGCTTCAAAAATTATGACATAATTCATTTTTCACCTCTTAAAAATTACATAAAAAATGCACTGTTTTTGATATTTTTTTTTATTAAAACGTCTATAAATCAAAAGTTATGCAACAAATTGATTAAACATTTTCTTTAAAATTTTATAGATTTTCTGAGTAAACCGTAGATCAATATATATACATATATGTACATCAATTGAGGAAAAATCGAATGTCGATTCTCGAATTATTTGAATCGATTCACGGATCGAATCGGAACTAAAAAATCGACATAAAAGCGATTCGCAAGGGGTCAATAAATCGATCTTCGATTTAATGGACTTAAAAACGGCATCTGTGCATATCTGTAGTGTCACATATGTACTTGTATATGTACATATGGAAATACAAATTAGTGAAAACTTATATTATATTGAATAAATTTTAGTGTGAGTTATACTTACGTTGACCAGATTTCTGTGGACATTTCTAAAGCATTGGACCTGGATAGACAAAGTTTTTAGAATAAAAATACATAAGGGGTATTCCACCGTCACGGGTGGGACATTCGTATAGTAAAAATGTAATCCTTTATTTTTTTAAATTTAAGTATACATAAAGTACTCAACAATTCTACATTTTGATAAAGCTATACCTATTTCAATATTATATGAGTAAATTACTAAATACGAAAAAAATTCGAACTTTCTTTTATATGGGAAAAAATCTGAGTTATTTCTTCTGTCACTGGTGGGACAAAAAAAAGAACCTGTTTTTTGGAGCAGATATATTTTGCGGAACTCTTCCAGTTCATTTCACTTTATGTATGAACTTGATGTCTTGAGATAAAAAAAGAACTACGAATACTAACAAAGCAAAAACATACACACAACTTATTGCTTAATTATAAAAAAAAATCGGAAATTCCTCTGAGACGGGTGGGAGAACGTTTGCCACGGGTGGGACACGTACGAATTTTTATATGAAAAGGAGCTTTTAGTGTGGTCCATATTGAAGATTATTTTATATGGAAGAAAATGCCTAGCACCGTCATCCAAAAAGATCATTAAAAATCAGCACGATTTCCTAGTGTCTTCAAATTTTAACTTTTACCTACTTAATTTTAATGGGCTATAAAACTGTATACTTAGTTTTTTTTTTAATTCTGAATAAATAGTTTGAAAGTGTTGGGTGTAATTGGTAAAGTTTGTTTAATTATATCATTTTTGTACGAAGTTTGAAACGTGGATTCATGTAGTGCTGGTTATGTTATGTGCTAGACTTTTATAAAAACACTATAATCATTAAACAAACAAAAGAAAAAACAACAACTGGTCAAAATGTCACTTAACCATCAGGCATCTTTGTGTACGACCATATACAGTTCTTGAATTTGAATTTGAATAAAAAAAAAACGAATTGTCGAAATTATCTGGGTTTTGGCAAAGTACATTTATTTTGCATAAAATACGTACAATCAACATGAAGAGGTTCCGGGCATACGTAGTTTGTTCCCAGTAAAAATAGTTACAAACCGGTTCTTGTGTATACGCTCGTATACAAACAGATATGACACTTCTAATCAGATTTTTAAGAAAAATTCTAAGTATGCAGTTATATAGCCCATTCAATTCTAGTGTAACAAAGTGTAAGTTTGAAGTTGCTAGAAAATCGCGTTGGTTTTTATTTTGGGGGGTGTTGGGTAGGTTGGCCGGTTTATATAAAAACGCCGCCAGGTTATTCCTCTGCTTTCTAAGTATATATCTTAGTATGTTGGCTTCCAAATCTGGTATTCAATCGTCGCTCCACTAATACACGATGGTAATACCGCTAAGGGCCAGAACCACGTGCAAAAGTTTCTGCTTATATATGTATCAAACGTCTTATTACTTTCAATTACACAGGTCTACAATGATTTTGGTGCAGCTAAAAGAAAAACTGATTTTAAGTACATTCGGTACCCTGATAAAAACTTGATACTTACTTTTTTAATGCTACGTGTAGTTTTCGCGATTTCGCAAGGGTAAATAAATTAAAAAGCATTCAATTAATTTATTAGAGAACAAAAGAACATTTAATTCAAAATATTTAATTACACATTATTTTACAGATTAGAAGCTTTTTTTTTAGATTTTCTCCGATGGATGTCTTCAGGACATTCCCGTGTAATACTCCAACAATAATCTGCCATCATATGCTCATCCCAACGACCTTGGTATCTATCTTCCATCACCTTTAAATCTTGATGAAAACGTTCGCCTTGTTCTTCGCTATACGCTCCAAGATTTTCAGGACACTTGTCTAAATGATTGTCCAAATAGTTTACTTTTATGCTCATATTACATCCACGATTTTTAAAGCTAATTAAGAGGTTTTGGACTAACTCTTTGTAATTTTCGGTCTTTTGATTTCCTAAGAAATTTTTTACTACAGCAACAAAAGAATTCCAAGCTGCTGCTTCTAAATTATTCATTGAATGTATGAAATCGTTGTCTTTCATTAAAAGTCTTATCTGTGGACCATAAAAAATACCAGCTTTTAGTTTTTCATTACTTAAACCGGGAAACTTTCTTGATAGATATACAAAACATGGACCAGTTTTATCTAATGCCTTAACAAATTGCTTCATAAGTCCCAATTTGATGTGTAATGGAGGCAAAATAATCTTATCTCTAGAAACTAAAGGCGGGTTTATAATATTTTGTTTGCCAACCATCATGTTATTTCTCAAAGGCCAATCTTTCTTGATCCAGTGGTATTTTTTTGCTCTGCTGTCCCATAAACATATGAAGCATGGAAATTTAGTGTACCCACTTTGTTGACCTAATAGAAAGTTAACCATTTTTAAATCGACACATATTACCCATTGGTGCTCCGAGTACTTAAGTTTTTTTAAAACAAGATCCACGTTTTGATACTCTTCTTTTAATTTAGTTGAATGTGCAATAGGCACAGCTGTATGTTTATTACCAATATCTAGTAAAACACATTTTAAACTTCGCTTACAGCTGTCCATAAACAATCTCCATTCTTCAGATTTGTACCTTGAAAGCCCCAGTTTCATTAGAAGACCACCAATGCTATTACAATAAACTATATCATTTTCTGAGCTAAAAAATGGAAGAAATTCTTTTTCGCGATCACAATAAAATGTTATTTTTGTACTTTGAGATAGCAAATTTCTTTCTTTGAGTCTAGATGCTAGTAGCTCAGATCGCTCTTTCGAAAGATCAAGGTCTCTTATTAAATCACTTAAAGCATCTTGAGAAAAAAGTGAAGGCGCTGTTGACATTTTAAAATCACTGTCACGTTCATCAGAAAAAACTTCTACCATTTCTGTGTCTGCCAAATCTTATTGATCTGAAAGATCTCGACTAATAGGAGATGGTACGTCATCTGAACAGAGTCGAGGTCTTTTAGCAGACGGTAAGTCAGGATATGTCATATGCACAAAAATAACAGTCATCAATGTGATTTTTCGGTTCTGTCCAAATCATTGGCACACTATACTTCATATGATTACGTTTACCGTTTGCCCACTGTCTTAAATGTTCACTACACAACTTACACACAATGTTTGGAACCCACGGTTTGTTCAGAGCCTTCATCTCTATATTAAAGTAATCAACATATGTCTTCTTCACTAAATCTGTTATAGGTTTTCTAAACTTTTTCACTACATATTCAAAATGTATTTGGATTATTTACACAACACCTTCTTGACGACGACATATCGATATTATTAATCAAAAAAAGAAATAATTGATTATGATGACATGAATTATGATAAAATAATTTTTTTAGGTTATAATCGATCGATACAAACCTGAACGTAGCTTCAAGATTTTGACAGCTTCGCACGACGTTTTTTGGGCTAATTAAGCAAATTATAACATAGAATTAGCGGCACACAACAAAATTTTTTTTTTTTGTATACCTGTGTTATTTATCAAGTATAAGAAATTAAAAAGTGGACTGTGATTTAGTGGTCCACAAGTAACCAGGTTATTCCTCTAATTGTTAGTTATGTCAGAATGTATTAAAGATTAAAATTTAAATGGCTGGGAACTAAGCCCTCATGTCGCCAGGTTATTCCTCCAATTTGGTAATTTATTGTACTTTAATGGCAGGGAACTATGTTCTCATATCGCCAGGTTATTCCTCCAATTTGATAATTTTATAATTATTCGTCAAATTATTTTAGGTTGTGTCTAACAATTTTCTGTTGCGTTATGTGGAACAGTATCAACGGTACGCTTTAACATTTTCATTTAGTTTTTATACCAACTCTGTCTAAACGTCTATTACTTATGTAATTATTATGTTATATGTAGTATTATCCTCTCTTGTTTTTAAAACTTTTATTTTTGTATTTAATGAACCGACTTCATTTTTATGTGTAAACTAGCTTATACCCACATAATTTAATGATGTAAGATTTTATTTATGTGCCCATTTCGTTATAGCTCGTTATCTTTTATGCGAGTTAAGGTATTTAGGCCGTTTAAAACTATGAAATTATAAAATCTCGTCTGCGCGCTAGGCATACGAAAGATATCAATCCCTCTAAGTTTACCTTAAAATGGTTCCAGGTATACGACGCGTGAACGTGTAACCTTCTTGGAGGTGCCACGGCGGGTTCTAATATTTCCAACTCAAATTTAGTAACCTGGCCTTGATAAAATACCACTTCTCATTACTGTAGCAAATGCCTCAAGAGATCTTTAGATTATAAGGCCGAACCCGGCTCTCCCTTTTCCATTTAATGAAATTTATTCTGTCAGTACGGCACTTATAAAATAAATAACCATAACAAATTTAAAATACTTCGAGAGATTTTCTATCCTACCAGAGATATGTATTAAGAAGTGTTTAGTATGTATGGGAGACGACATGCCTTCTTTTTTAATATCTCACATTTTTTCCATGAGCAATTGATACATATTGTATACAGAACTCCATACCAAGTTCCAGTATTCTTCCACAAACACTTCCAGGGATATGTGGCAAGAAAAAGTAAATTTGTACTGGAAGTGCCACGCCCCATTTTCTTATAACCCCAATTTTCTTCCATGAATTTAGAATTGATTTTACATACCCCAGTACCAAGTCCCAGTACTCTACCATGAACACCTCTAGAGATAAGCAGTATAAAACAGTAAATTTGTACGGGAGGAACCATGTCCCCTTTTCGAATAACGCCAATTTATCTCGATGAGTATGGAATTAATTTTGTATACACATCGCGGTGCCAAGTTCCAGTCCCCTGCAATAAACACCTCCAGAGATATGCAGCATAGAAAAATCAATTTGCATGGGAGTTGCCACACCACCTTTTCCAATAACTCTCATTTTTCTCCATGAGTATGGTATTAGTTTCACATACATACATACATATGTATTTCCATACCAAGCTTGAGTGTTTTACCCCAAACATTTGAAGAGATATGCAAAGTGAAACTCTCAGTCAGTATGGGAGGTGCTACGCCTCTTTTCCAAAAACGTCCATTTTTCTCCGTGAATATGAACATGATTTCACACAGTGTTGGCAAACTGTTAATCTGATTAACGATTAAAAATTAACGATTAAAATGTTAATCGCGTTTGACGATTAAAATTAATTAGTCGTAATCAACTGTACGATTAATGATAACATTTTTTTAATCGTTAATCGCTGGCTGCGATTACGTTTAATTAATTTAAAACATTAATCGTTAATCCAATTAAAAATAAAATCTGATTAATTTGTCTAGTTTGTCCGAGTTTGAAACCAAACACCAGTTATAGTAATTATTTTGTGTTTTACACTTATAAAAAGCACATAATTTTAAAAAATTATAATTATTGTTATTAGTAATATATAAACTGAGAACTTTTTTAAACCTAGTTGGTTCAACGTTTGTTGGTATATATTTTAATGAAAATGCACACCAAATTGTTTAGATCGATGAGAAAACCCGACTTATCCATACCGGATTAACTTGCTTTGTGTGCACAGGGAAATTCCAGCATAACTTAATTAATCACCAAACCTACTTGATCAAATTAAGAGTTAATGATTAAAAATTAATTTTTTAATCGCGGGTACGATTAACTGTTTAGTCAGATTAAAATTAATCATAATTAACTGTAATCAGATTGAATTTAATCGAATTAACTAACTGATTAAAACATCAATCGATTAATGCCAACATTGATTACACATACATATCACTATACCAAGTTTCAGTTCTCACCCACAAATACTTCCAGAGATATGTATATAATATGAAAATTCCAATTTGTATTGGAGGGGCCTTGAGTTACCGGAATTACTTTCAATCTAAGACCATCTTTCCGAAATCCGTATTAAGTGTACTAAATTTCGTTCTGATCGGAAAACCGGTTAAGGAAGTAGCCTATTTTTCAATCCAGGTCATAAACCATCTTTGAGCAAAAGTTCATTTTCAAACAGGTGGCAATTCTTAAAAGTATCATATTTTCCAGTCTAGGGAATAAGCTATCTGTGTGCAAACTTTCATGCAAATTAGTTCTGTCATTTACGCGTATTAATTTAATGAATATTTCCTAATACGTGATAACTCGTAGGGCCGGTTTTTCAAAGTCTGGTTATCACTACTTGCCGGTTAAACATCATTATCGACGATTTCGACATCATGCATATAACATGTGATCGATAAAGCAGTCGTTGTATCTAACCGGAGCTTCTACCTCCGATTTGTGCTAATCAGACATTGAACAACCGGCCCTTAAAATAGCAGCCTATTTTCTAACATAGGTCATAAGCTATCTGTGTGCGAAATGTCATGCAAATCCATTCAGTCGTTTCCGCGTGATGATTTCCCAAACACCCAAACATACAAACTTTCACATTTATAATATTAGCAAGATATTTAGTAAGATTAATCAGATATTTGCTTTAACAAAACTCAACACGACCATACTAGTCTAGGAGCCATTTTGAATTGGCGTTGATTTTTTGACATTTTTTTTCACGCAGGTTCTTCCATACAAAGTATGTTCGACAATAGTGTTTTGTATGGAGAAAATGAGCAACACCTTCCATTAAACAAGTTCCCAAAAATCAACGCGATTTTCTAAAACTGAATGGGGAATATAAATGCATAGTTGGGATTGTTCTTAAAAATCTGATTAGAAGTGTCAGATCTCTTTGCTTATGAGCGTATACACCAGAACCAATTCGACAAATTTTTGGGGGCACCGAACTTAATCAGCTGACTACAAGGGTATATTGGTAATGGGAAATCCACGCGGCCCATCCTCGTCTGAGTGCACCTCAGCAAACAAATGAAGCTTATCATCCCTATAAAATCACCTCTGACAACTGTCCCACGCGTAGCTGACACGGGTGGGACTTGCTTCACTGTTGAATTATTCTTATCTCACTATGTGCAAACGAAAACTAAATTATGGTAAACATTTGTAATGAATTTCTAACAATGTAAAGAATTTCTACTACGGCACATTCCGTTTAGCTGCATATTCGCTTAGCTGTTTTAGTATAGCTGCACTTTTCCGGAAGAATATTTATTTCGGAAGGAGTTTTATTCATTATGAATGAACATTTTTCGTTTAACAGCATCGCGGGATCAAAAAAAAAAACAATTAAATCTTTCCATTTCGAAATGGTCTAAAGACTGTATGGTTTCAAAAAAAAAACACAGTTTTAAATATCCGAGTGTAATAATAGATGAATACATATTTATCCCCCTTTTACAAACTCATATATATATATACCCTCCTATAAGCACCTACCATTGATATGACTGCATACCAAATTCCAAGCTCGTGGGACTTACGCCACGCCTATTGGATGTGCCACGCCCTCTTTTCCAGACTCATTTATATATGCCTTACTATAAGTGCCTACCATAGATACGCCTGCGTACCAAATTTCAAGTTCTTGGGACTTATGGCTCCATATCTGATAAAAAGGTCCATGCCTATGGGATGTGCCACGTACCTATTCACAAACTCAGATTTATATAGCCTCCTATAAGCACTTACTGTAGATATGTCTGCATACCTAATTTCAAGTTCATGTGACTTATGGTTTTGAAATTATAGATGATAAAAATTTCCACACCTATGAGGTGTGCCACGCCCACTTTTACAAACTCATTTATATATACCCTACTATAAGCACCTACCATATATATGACCACATACCAAATTTCAAGTTCATGTGGCTTATGGTTCCGAAGTTATGGCTGATTAAAAATTTCACGCCCATGGGAGGTGCAACGCTCCCTTAACGAATGCAAATTTTTTTCACCCTATTATAGGCCCAGGTGTTATGGCAATACTCTGTCAAAATTTCGTTCGAACCTGTCCGTCCGTTTAGGCTGCAACCTGGCATACTCATACTTCCACAAATATATAGTAGATTTATAGTCTAGCCATACCTACGGTGTCCATATTTATGAGAGCCGAATACCGGACAAAAAATAATTTTGCAAATTTTGTCGACATTGTTTTCCCTGAAACAGTATCCTTGTAGTAACATCACAAATTTGTAGGATAATTTTCTCGAGATATTATTAAAATTTAGTATAATAAAGAGCAATTTTAAGTCGGTAAGGCTTACCACTAATTTTTGGCATTTTTTTGTTGACAGTGGTACGCATTATTTTCATACAAAGTAAGTATGTTCGACCATTTTTTTCGAAAGAGAAGCAAATGAGCAGCACTTTCCACTCGCACTTTATAATAATAATAATAACACTGTACGGCAAAATCAACTTTTTTTCTGGGTATTGGACCAAACCAATTTTTTTTAAGAGATTGACTCATAGGTAAAAAAAAGTTATTTCTCCGTTTTTCGAAGTTAGCCTCCGAAATCGAGATATGGGCCTTCGAAGTTTGAAATAGGACGTTTGGTAAAAAATTATATTTAATTATTGCATATAAATAACTAAAAACATAAAAACATAGGCGTAGTCCTTCTTTTGCTCTTATTTAAATGGTATATAACTTTTTTTTGTGCAAACTTATATTACACGTGCTATAAGAGGTCAAAATTCAGGTCTTCGAAAAATTAAATTCCTTATATTTCAAACAATTTTGAACTGATTTTTAAAAATTTACATCGATGTAAAGGTGATTAAACCCCCTTTCTTTCGATAGGCATACTTCATAAAAATACATAACNCGAAAAATTAAATTCCTTATATTTCAAACAATTTTGAACTGATTTTTAAAAATTTACATCGATGTAAAGGTGATTAAACCCCCTTTCTTTCGATAGGCATATTTCATAAAAATACATAAAAATTTTAGTAAAAACACATTTAAATGAAAAAATACCTTTCTTTTATAAAAAAATATTTTAAACAAAAAATTACTAACCGATTTTTAAAAAACTGAGATCGTTGTAAAGGCGATTACATCGCCTTTCTTCTGATATGCATATTTGTATTCTTCGTATATAAAAATTTGAGAAAAAAACACATTTAAAAGAAAAAAAATACCTTTTTGTATAAAAAAATATTTTAAACAAAAATATTACTAACCGATTTTTAAAAGGTTGGTAAGTGTTTTATAAGAAAAAATTGGTAATTCCTTTTAAGTGTTTTTTCTCCAATTTTTATATACGAAGTATACAAATATGCATATCAGAAGAAAGGCGATGTAATCGCCTTTACAACGATCTCAGTTTTTTAAAAATCGGTTAGTAATTTTTTTGTTTAAAATATTTTTTGATAAAAAAAAAATATTTTAAACAAAAATATTACTAACCGATTTTTAAAAGGTTGGTAAGTGTTTTATAAGAAAAAATTGGTAATTCCTTTTAAGTGTTTTTTCTCCAATTTTTATATACGAAGTATACAAATATGCATATCAGAAGAACAACGATACCAATTTTTTAAAAATCGGTTAGTAATTTTTTTGTTTAAAATATTTTTTTTATAAAAAAAGGTATTTTTTCCTTTAAATGTGTTTGTTTCTCAAATTATTATATACGAAGTATACAAATATGTATATGACAAGAAAGGAGGTTAGATCACCTTTACAACGATATGAATCTTTTAAAAATCAGTTTAAAATTTTCTGAAATATTAAGTTTTTAATTTTTCTAAGATCTGACCCTTGACCCGTTTTAGCACCTGTAATATAAGTTTTCACAAAAAACGTTGTATGCCATATAAATAAGAGAAAAGGGTGGACCACGTCTGTATTTTTACTTTTTACATGCAATGATTAAAAATTATTTTTTACCAAAGGTCCAATTTCGAACTTCGAAGGCCCATATTTCGATTTCGGAGGCTAACCTCGAAAAACGGAGAAATTACTTTTTTTTGCTTATGACTCAGTCTCTTAAAAAAATTGGTTTGGTCTAATACAGAGTCGAGTGCTGTACAGTGTAATAGATTGGCGCTTACACATATGTTAGTGTTTGGCCGAGCTTCTCCTCCGATTTGTGGTGTGCGCTTTGATGTTGTCACACAAAGCGGAGGGACCTACAGTTTTACGCCGACTCCGAACGGCGATTGTATTGTTATGAGAAGCTGTTTTTCATGGCAGAAATACACTCGGAGGTTTGTCATTGCCTGCCGAGGGACGACCGCTGTTAAGAAAAAACCTTTTTTCTATATTTTTTGCGATGTTGCTTTGACCGGCTTGACCCAGGCGTTGCGGAGTGGAAGCGCGCACTGTTTACCACTACACCACAGCGGCACTTTATTATACTCAATTATAATGAGTCACAAAACTGCAAACCAAATTTTTTTGGCGAAACATTGCAGGATTAATTTTTATAGTTTTTTGCACAAAGTTGGAAATTTGGTATTATGTATATGGTTTTTGTTAGGAAAAGAGCTTTACTTTCACAAAATAAATAATAAACATTAAATAAACTAAGAAAAAATAGTAAAAACTTACTAAAATGTCGAGTCCTAATTTCTATTTTGGCCACGGTATGTATTCGTTCGTATTAAAGTCGTTCATAGGCATGCCATTTTAATGAGCTGTTAAGGCGTCGGTACACCGAATACGGGACAAATACAGGACATTAAAAGAAATACAGAAGATTTGGCGTCCTGTATAACATAAATAAATTACCAGGACAATAGTTCAAGAAATACCGTATTACTGTGATGATATTTCACACACTTTTTTCCAAGCTGCTACTTCTTTCGTTGGTTATCTTAAGCTATTTAATTCCGGCCTCATCCCAAAAACTCTGAAGAGCTGAACACATTGAAAACGATGAGCTACACATCACAGCTTCCAATTTGTTATCTTCATTATCTAAACGATTTGTTGATGGCGATATGAATTTTTTTAAACGTGGCAGCGACATCATGAATTTGTATGAGTTTGACATAAAAGAAGAAGAATAACCTTATATGTCGCTGTAAAAATGGAAACAGATCTTATCTAACCACAACCACAGTAGTAGTGTAGCTCTGTCGCCGCCAAACTAATTATGTACATAAGAGTATGTGTTAAAATAATTTGACACCTTTGGTCCGCCGCCCATAGTTTTCAATGCGTTCAGCACTTGAATGTCTTCCTTGGCACCTTTTGCGAAACCTTGTGCGATGTCACGTCTGTCTTGCATTAAAGACACCAGTTTCTCGTATTTCGCCCGATTTATTGTAGATATCGCCCTAATGCCAATTCATATAAGCAAAATAATAATGGTACTCAGCTTAAGATTTAAAACATAAACCTTTTAAACTATATCAGTTTTCTACCGCTTATACTGTAAAAATTGTTATGAAAATTCATTTGTAAATTATTTGTATAGACGTATACTACGGAAGTACCATTTACTTAGGCCCCTATTATGAGTTGCATTACATCTTCAACTGTAGTCGGAAAGTGCTGATCGAACGAATTTTCATTTGGTATTATGACGTTCATTCGATGGAGAATAGCACTATTGTGAATTTCGCTCGTTTAGGTTGTTCAAAATAGTATATTTTTCACTGCTGAGAAGCTTTGTTTACAAATCGAGCAAACTAAATAGTGTGCTCATACATATTTATGTAAATTTGTGTAAATTAAAATGAAATAAAAAAGAAAGCGAGTTTATAAAAACGTGGTAAAAATTAGAACAACGGAGTTATGGTTCAACGATTCGTGAGAGTAAACGGGCCGGACGTAGTGAATATTTAGATCAGTAAAAACAACGTTTTGCGTTTCATTTCAATTTCCGGGAACAAGAAGTTTGATTTTCTGATGAACCTTTACGTGAAAGGAGCCACATAATATAGTTAGCCATGCGTAAACACTTCGTTACGAAGACCAATGCCGACAACGTTGCAGGTTTGCCTTTGGGACTTATTGATGGTAATGTCAAAGCATGTCTTAAATGGAAACTGGACACGTTTAAACGTAAATGGAAAATCCGTTGGGATCATTGGTATCCTTGAAATCGTCGTTATTTCTCCCGTTGCCGGACCGTTAAACATTTTGTCCTTAAAGATAGGGGAAAAAACGTATGATTTGAAGACGCGTACCATTACACAACTCGGGTGGCTTAAGATTGCGTAAAAGGATTATGGGTGTCCCAACTTTACACATAAAATGTTTAAAATTTCTCTACAAATTTTTTTTGCTTAAATTAACGGATATTAAGAGAGGTAACCAGTTTCCTCTCCTAATGTGTGCAAATTTGCAGACCGTGTTAATAAAATTAAACATTGCCTGTTTACTTTTACATACCAAAATCGTCGCGTAAAGCAAAAGTACACATAAAATGTACTTAATTTTTATTTTTAGTAGGAAATGTATTTTTGCGCCAAAAATGTGTGCAATTTTAAAAATTTCATGTGTATATTTTAAACACATCAAGTTCAAAAATCCAAATGAACATCTTATGCGTATACTTACACAGGTTTTGGTTGAAAATAAATACTTTTCAGTAGTAGTTTTACATGCAGTTTTCAGAGTGTATAAAAAGATTACGGAACGGACACTGAAGCAGCACTGACGGTAAAAAAGGGCACTGTGTTGGGCGTGTCTGAACAGCTCTACTTGGGACTGAGGCAACGATATTATATTTTTCACTGACACTGATGGGTACGGCACTGATGTGTGTAGGTAGACTTTTATTGTAAAAATCACCTATATGATTGATTTAAGGTCGGTAAATAAACGCAGATATAATTCCGAGTGCAGGTTGTCGTAGCATATCGCGTGAATGCATCATTTCTATTCGCGCCACCGCTACTACTCTCCGATTGCCATTTTCCTTGCGGCTCTCGTGTGTCTTGACAAATTTGTTTTAGTTTTAGGCATTTTTAAACACTTCGCACTATTATGTTATTTTAAAGATTTTTTTTAATATTTAGTAACAAAATTCCACTTTGTATAAGCCAAAAAACTCAGCCTTTACTTGCTAATTTATCAACTTCGCGAAAAAAAGTGCCGAATTCCCATGAAGCCCATCAAATTGACATACATACATATGTACATCATTGATTTGCTGTTGTTTGTGCATGCCAATACAGCGTTGGAAAAACGGAATTCGGGTAGACAAAGGCAGGATTCCCATAAAAAACAGGGCTAAATTACTTTACCATATCAATTCTAATTTGAACATACTTATGTACATATGTAAGCATGTATAAAAATCTAATTCGATTGATCGAATGTTGATCTGTTGAACTAACATATACTACGTTTATACGCACAGAATAATCGACTTAATTGAAAGCGCATTGACACCGTACACATTTCGCTCTAGTGTTTGTACTTACGGCTTTATGCCGGCATCAAAGTAACCGTCTTCAAAAGCAAACAAAATCAGCTGTTTTCATTTGACATTTTATAAGTTAACATAATGGAAAGTGATAAAAATCTAGTTTTATTCGGCATAATAAAATCGTGGAAAAGAAAAAGAACGATTATTATTAATCAGCTTTTAAATACTGATGCGATTATTTGGAATTCAAACAATGAAAAAAGAAAGAATGCTAGAGAATTGGTTGGGTCCCGGGCTAATTTACCAAACATATTTTTTGCTACGAATGTGCCTCGAATTCGACGTTTCCACAAGCGGAAAGGATGGAGAAATTCTGGTGGACGCTGCAGCAGCCAGAAAATGATGAGCGCTACATCGAAGCTTTCCGTATGAGTAAGAAATCGTTCTACTGCTTTGCGAAAAACTAGAGTGCTTTCTTAAAAACGATTGTGTGCCATTTANTCCTTGCGGCTCTCGTGTGTCTTGACAAATTTGTTTTAGTTTTAGGCATTTTTAAACACTTCGCACTATTATGTTATTTTAAAGATTTTTTTTAATATTTAGTAACAAAATTCCACTTTGTATAAGCCAAAAAACTCAGCCTTTACTTGCTAATTTATCAACTTCGCGAAAAAAAGTGCCGAATTCCCATGAAGCCCATCAAATTGACATNAGTTTTAGGCATTTTTAAACACTTCGCACTATTATGTTATTTTAAAGATTTTTTTTAATATTTAGTAACAAAATTCCACTTTGTATAAGCCAAAAAACTCAGCCTTTACTTGCTAATTTATCAACTTCGCGAAAAAAAGTGCCGAATTCCCATGAAGCCCAACAAATTGACATACATACATATGTACATCATTGATTTGCTGTTGTTTGTGCATGCCAATACAGCGTTGGAAAAACGGAATTCGGGTAGACAAAGGCAGGATTCCCATAAAAAACAGGGCTAAATTACTTTACCATATCAATTCTAATTTGAACATACTTATGTACATATGTAAGCATGTATAAAAATCTAATTCGATTGATCGAATGTTGATCTGTTGAACTAACATATACTACGTTTATACGCACAGAATAATCGACTTAATTGAAAGCGCATTGACACCGTACACATTTCGCTCTAGTGTTTGTACTTACGGCTTTATGCCGGCATCAAAGTAACCGTCTTCAAAAGCAAACAAAATCAGCTGTTTTCATTTGACATTTTATAAGTTAACATAATGGAAAGTGATAAAAATCTAGTTTTATTCGGCATAATAAAATCGTGGAAAAGAAAAAGAACGATTATTATTAATCAGCTTTTAAATACTGATGCGATTATTTGGAATTCAAACAATGAAAAAAGAAAGAATGCTAGAGAATTGGTTGGGTCCCGGGCTAATTTACCAAACATATTTTTTGCTACGAATGTGCCTCGAATTCGACGTTTCCACAAGCGGAAAGGATGGAGAAATTCTGGTGGACGCTGCAGCAGCCAGAAAATGATGAGCGCTACATCGAAGCNTATTTTTTGCTACGAATGTGCCTCGAATTCGACGTTTCCACAAGCGGAAAAGGATGGAGAAATTCTGGTGGACGCTGCAGCAGCCAGAAAATGATGAGCGCTACATCGAAGCTTTCCGTATGAGTAAGAAATCGTTCTACTGCTTTGCGAAAAACTAGAGTGCTTTCTTAAAAACGATTGTGTGCCATTTATCACTCCACCCCTTGCTATAGAGAAGCAAGTAGCTATTTGTTTATATAAATTGGCTTCCTGTGGACAATATCGAGTTATTGGTGATGTCTTTGGTGTGCACAAAAGCACTGTTCACAAATATTTTCACCCCGTCGTGAACGCTTTAATTCAGCTAAAAACAGAGTTTATCAAGTTTCCACAGGTGGGAGATGCGTTATTAATTGCAAGTGAATTTGAGAAAAAATCGCATATACCAAACATTATTGGCGCTATCGATGCCAATTTTTATCAACCTGAATGCTTATATGCATGTCCATACATAACTAAAACTCGAAATTAAATATTTTAGGAACCCACATAGCGATCTTGCCACCAAGTCAAGGATAACTAGATTATATTAATAGAAAGGGGTGGCCTTCCATCGTATTGCAAAAAGTGGTGGATAGCAACTACATGGAAGTATATGCATGAATATGTAAATTATTAGAACCAATGGGAAACATTTTCACATTTTGTTACTTTAGTAGATTAAATAAGTTGTTAAAATACCAATATTATATAACGATACATTGTAAAAGAAAAACATTGTTTTATTACCAAAGGTTCACAGATGTCAGCGTTACCTGGAAGCACTCATGACGCGACGGTTTTTAAGGAGTCGGGATTGTTTAAAAACTCATCGACATTAACTCCGAGGCATACAAAATTAAAAAATGGTGTTAAAACGCCACTATTTCTTATTGGAGATCCTGCGTATCCACTTATTCCCTGGTTAATAAAACCATACACTAGAAGCAGTGTTGCCAAGTTTTAAGTTTGAGTTTTTTCTCGAAAAAAGCACCACATTTTTTATTGGAGGAGTTAATGGACTTTGCATGCATATAAAATTTTATGCCGATTCAAATTAATAAAAATTAATGTTTCTTGCTCGGCGTTCGAATTTATTCTGTTTAAATATTAATTTTTCTTCTTTTTGCTTAGTTTTTTCTACAATTCCTATCAAGCGAAAGTAACAACNAATATTAATTTTTCTTCTTTTTGCTTAATTTTTTCTACAATTCCTATCAAGCGAAAGTAACAACAAAAAATTAAGTTTAAGGAAATATGTTGAAGTTTGGAAGTTTCCCCTTTTTAAAGTGAAGCGCATAGTGGAAAAAATCGTTTTGTGTAAAAAAAGCTGCCTACTTGATTATTCATTTTACTGTTAGGAGACGCTATTGCTTTGTTTAATATTCGTAAAAAAACATAACAAATTCAGCCCAAACTAAAGGTCTAAAAATAGATTCCTGGTCCCAGCAACATGGACGCTTTTGCAGGCAATGGCAAATTACCGTATGTAATTCTTGTATGATTGAAAGTGCTGCCACATATTTATATTTTGACAAACAGATGCTCTTTCGCTTATGATTGTCATTGTGCCATGATGATATTTCCATTTTTGTAATGTTCTTTAGGAAACTTCCAATTGCTCTAAATTTAACTTACATTTTTGTTTCAGATTTACAGTTTTGGTGTCTTCAAACTAAAAAAAAGCACCAAAAAACGCACCAAGCACCAAACTCAAAAATTTTCGCGTGTTGAATTAAGAAAAGCACTAAATTTAGTGCTAGAAACACTAAGTTGGCAAAAGTAACTGGAAGTTTGAATGCAGCCGAAGAAACTTTTAATTGCCACTTGAGTTCTGCTCGAATAGTTGTCGAAAATGCTTTTAGTCGCCTTAAAGGTCGTTGGCGATGCCTAACTAAATGATTTGATGTGAATCCTACTTTCGTTCCGCAAGTTGTCTTAGCTTGTGCTATATTACATAATTTTGTTGAACAACAGAAAGAATTCTATTTAGAAATGTTGACACAATCAGCTCAAAATATAAGAGAATTTCCGCAGCCTCAAGACACTTTTTCTAGTGAAATAATTTTTGATGACAATGTTGACCTTAAGCACAAGACAATTTTCCTTGGAAAACCGCTTATGTATTTTAATAATTAACTACCAAACTCAAAGTACTAGTTATATAGCTTGAGTAACAAGCAACTATAATTAAAAGCTTTCATAATTCTTTACCACTGGTCAAAATAATAGCACCTAGACATTTTGACCAGTTCTGACTATTTTTCTTTTGTTTGCTTAATGATCGCCGATTTTTCAGAAAATTATAGCGCATTATATGACAACAGCCATATAACTCCAAAATTCAGTTTTTATACAGAGCTTAGAAAATTTAAAGAAATTTTAATCAGAATTTTGAACTTTTTATTCTGAATTTCTAGAACATTTTTGAGTACAGCACATACAATTTTAGTCTGATGATAACGGTCTTGTGCATTTTCTTCCATAAGAACTTCATAGAGTCCGACATCGGCATCGGCCTTTTTTCGCCGATTCTTTGGATTTTCTTTTCATATGTTCAGGTGAAGCGACAGACAACTGCCAACATCAAAAAACATTTGCAGACTGCTCACAAAAATTAATTCTTTTTTTTGATGGTGTTTCACGTTTTTTCCATACAAAATTATGTTCGACAATTTCCTTTTATATGGAGGACACTGGCAGCAAAAAAAAATTACAAAAATTAACGGGATCTTATAGCAACTTGCAACTTGCATGTCATTATACTAGAGTTAAATAGTCTACAAAACTGCATACCAAAATTCTGATTAAAAAGTTTGAAGTTTTGGTGAAAACAAGCAGAATTTATCTAATTTTTGTGCAAATTTTAAAATCTGGATTTATGTATATGGTGTTTGTTGTATACTAGCTAGACTTTTATAAAAAAATAATAAATATTAAATAAACAAAAGACAAATGCCAAATGCCGGTAAAAATATGTATGTGCATACATACATACAAACCTAGCATATAATTTCTAATGCATTGAATGCAAAATTGTGTATTTTTGTACAAAACAAAATGATTGGCATCGGCATCGGCCGATTCTTTCCCCAACAGCCGATTAATCGGCATCGGCATCGGTACCTGAAGAAAAATTGAAATCGGTCGGACTCTAGAAATTCATGCCAGAAAACTGCAAGACTATGAAACTGCATACCCAAAAATTTTCTAGAAATTCAGAATAATAAGTTCAAAATTTTGATGAAAAATTGTTAAATTTTTCTGAGCTCTGTATAAAAACTGAAAGTTGGATTTATATGTCTTTTGTAAACCATACTTTAATAAAAAAAAAAATAAAAAAAATTACAACTTAAAAAACTTTCTCATTTTCGTTGTTGGTGTTTCCTACAGGGTAGGAGTGTGATGTAATGTGGAACGATTTTCCGTCATCCCTTGTCCCAAACCAAATTTAACAAGGGATGACGGAAAATCGTTCCAGTATATATATTAGAATCTACTTTATTAAAAAAAAATAACGATTGAATAAATCACGCGAAACACTGAATGTTGTAAAAAATAAAAGCGTGCTCTTTACGTGGGCGCCACTGTAAATGTAATTGAAAATATGAATGCTGTGAATGAAACAAGCGATTACCCCCTCTATTCTAACAGAGTCACAAAATAGAGCTGGGATAACATGATAGTATCGATAGTATCGATAGTACTATCGTCGTGAAAGGTATTGAATTGAGACACTCAATTGCTTGAAAATTAAACAATTAATAAATTTATAAATTACTTTTCGATAGTACCGCCACTCGATAGTTTTCGAAACGATAGTTGAAAACATCGATAGTATCGATAGTACTATCATCGTGAAAGGTACTGAATTGAAACACTCAATTGCTTGAAAATTAAACAATTAATAAATTTATAAATTACTTTTCGATAGTACCGCCACTCGATAGTTTTCGAAACGATAGTTGAAAACATCGATAGTATCGATAGTACTATCATCGTGAAAGGTACTGAATTGAAACACTCAATTGCTTGAAAATTAAACAATTAATAAATTTATAAATTACTTTTCGATAGTACCGCCACTCGATAGTTTTCGAAACGATAGTTGAAAACATCGATAGTATCGATAGTACTATCATCGTGAAAGGTACTGAATTGAAACACTCAATTGCTTGAAAATTAAACAATTAATAAATTTATAAATTACTTTGTAAATTAAAGAGATTGCATATTTTTATACCCGAGCGCACTTGTGCACAAGGGTAAATTAATTTTGTTCACATAACGGTTGTTTGTAACAGCCAAAACGAATCGAGATAGATATAGACAAATGTATACAAAAATATACATAAAGTGTGGAGTATTCGGTACATACTAACTGCTCTGCTCTTAGTTACTGTTACGTTCTCTTTAACTGTGTATAAGTGATTTACTTTGTAACCTATGTACCCATTTACAAACATGAAACGAAGCAATAAAGCAGTCTTGAAACAGAACTGGTGTACACAACATGGTGGCAGCGGCGTAAAGAGCTTACGCAAATAAAAAAATATTTATATACATAAAAAGCGTGACCTACCTAGCTACATTAATTTCTATAGTAATAGGAAATTGCTACGAATTTCAATATGCCGGATTCCGACCAATCCATGTCGGCGGTAACACCGGGAAGCAGCAGCTTTATAGTGCGTTTTCCAGACCCATTTACTTTCAGTAACCGTGCGGAATGGCCTAGATGGCAGCGACGGTTTGAGAGATTTTGAATAGAAAGGATCAAATAAACACGCTGATTTGCTTAATGGCGGACCATGCGGATAACATTTTCTTATCTTTTCCCTTATCGCCAGCAAGCAAAGAAAAATATTCTGAGGTAATGCGAGCCTTTGCCAATCATTTTGTCGTCAAAACCAACGTCATCTATGAGCGTGCTAAATTTAACCTTCGAAGCCAACTTGACGGTGAGCTTATAGAAGACTTCATTACTGATTTGTACATACTTTCCGAAAACTGTAACTACGGTACCCTGCTCGATGAAATGATTCGCGACAAGATTGTTGTTGGAGTACGAGACCGCCGCTTGTCCGAAAAACTGCAACTATTGACCTCTTCTATACATAGACTCAGCGCAGAGTCAAACATACCAAAAAAGAGAAACAATAACACCGGAATTAAAGGTATTGGCCCAATGCACGCTTGCTTTGCTTGCTTGGCTTTGAGAACTGTCAAACAATTTTTAAAATCTACTAAAATGTATGAAAGTTGGCCTAGTGGCAGCTTTACTTCACTTGCTTGAAGCGCTTTAAAGTATCGATTAGCCGAAATCTCTATTTGACAGCGCGTTGTAGGCTTTTGACAACTCTTGACATTTCAATTTTTCGCGTCGATTTTGCTTGTGTGCAGTTTTTATCGCGTTCTTCATCAATTTTAGGTAAAATAATTTATATTAAACAATTATTTGTTGCTAACAACATTATTTTTTCAGATACCTTGCTTTTTATCGTTCCGGCCACCAGATTCGTTGCTTTTCATAAAGTTTCATTTGGCTGTGCCACTTCCACCCGTGTTTATAAGGCGTAATATTCTACTGGAGGTAAAAGAGTTTATATTAAACAATTATTTCTTGCTAACAACATTATTTTTTTCAGATACCTTGCTTTTTATCGTTCCGGCCACCAGATTCGTTGGTTTTCATAAAGTTTCATTTGCCTGTGCCACTTCCACCCGTGTTTATAAGGCGTAATATTCAACTGGAGGTAAAAGAGTTTATATTAAACAATTATTTGTTGCTAACAACATTATTTTTTTCAGATACCTTGCTTTTTATCGTTCCGGCCACCATGTGTTATGTTCATTGCTGTGCTCCGTTTTAAGGCGTAATATCAACTGGTAAAAGTTATTAAACATTTTGTCCACATTATTAGTACCTGCTTTATCGTCGGCACCAGATTCGTCAAAGTTCATTGCCTGTGCCATTCCCGTGTTTATTATTATTATTATTACGACGAAGCTATTTTGTTTTTGAAAGACACGGTCACGCCCAGACAGTAAGTGTACTTTACATTTGTACAACAAGTATTTATATTTTAAATTGTAATTTATATGTACATATTTTAAGGACAACAACAAACATCGTCTCCCAAACGCCAGAAGTTCTCGGACAAGAACCAGATATACTGGATACTTCCTTTGGATTCCAAATAGGCGAGAGTGGGAACATTATAATAGAAGAGCAAGAAACCACTGCCCCAACGCCGGCTAAGAGACAAAAGAAAAAAAACGATGAGAACGCCGCCTTTAACAATCTAGTCAACGAAGTAAGTCAGTTTGTGGATAGTCAAAAAAAAACACACAACAATTTCTTGGGTGCGATTGGCGAAGTGTTTGAGAAGGTCCCAGAAGAGAGCCGCCTAGATTTTCAAATGGACGTACTTCAATACGTCTATGCTCAATATAAAAATTATAAAAATTGAATTTATTTTAACTTAAAAGACTGAATGAAATATATGTTATGTTAACGCCATACTTACCTTGAACAAAAATTAATTTAAAAACCTGAAAGATGTGACGACATTTAAAACATTACCAATAAGTGCCCTCATACTGTGAGTTCAAATTTTTGTTTTCTATCTTAAATAATAAAAACAAAGCATATTCAGTGAGTAGTAATTATTTAAATTTTATTGTTAAAAAGATGTGTCTTCAGAGCATCCCTTAAATCATAATTATTTGAACTGCCTCGGTTCGATGACACCCTACTTATTGAGGGCAATGGAACTACTTCGTTTCGCCATGAGCCAGCGATGGTGGCATCCTCTTCGTAGCGATCAACAAAATCGCTTGCTACATAGTTTGCACACGAAAGCTTAATAAAATTATGCAAGACAATACAAGCTTTCACTATTTGTTCTGCATTTTTCGGGGCCATGCATAGCGTCGTTCTCAATATTCTCCATTTGGCAGTGAGTATTCCAAATGCGTTTTCTATAACTCTTCTTGCACGAGAGAGTCTTTTATTGAAATACTCTTGCTCTTCTGGAATACCTCTACCCGGATATGGTCGCATTAAATAACGCCGTAAGGGAAAAGCAGCATCTCCTACTAAATAATGTGGAAATGGCTCGGTTTCTCCTGGCAGAGGCTGATCATGTGGAAGGCCGAGCCTATCATTTTCAATAGCATCTGCCAGTTTTAAAAAGTGGTAGACACCGCCATCGCTTTGACTTCCATATGCTCCGATGTCAACGCAGGTAAAGGTATAATTGGCATCACATACGGCCAAAAGCACGATACTATAATTGCCTTTGTAATTATAGTACATCGACCCTGAATTCGCTGGACAGGTAATATTAATGTGCTTTCCGTCGATGGAACCAACGCAGTTGGGCATATTCCACAGCGACTTGAAGTCATTGGAAATACGTCCCCATTCCGTTTCTGACGGGGTCGCCACGTACAGGTCAGCTAACAGATCCCATATGGTCATACATGTCTCCAACGTAATCTTCCTGAAAGTCGTCAGGCCGATCCTGTGAACTATTGTGTGGAATTGCCGAGTGCCACCGTGAGCCAAATATCTGCAACAAAAAAATAAAACCAGATACATATATGGAAAATTATACGTATACTATTAAGTAAAACCGATTTTCTCTTACATCAGGGTTATAAATAGTCTGCAGCGGCTCGATATTGGTGTTCTGATTGAATATTTGGTCAGCGAAGCCTCCAGAAATTCGTGCAGCACATTAAATAACGAAAAGGGCATTCTTAATGTCTTGTTAAACTGCTCCTCATCTGCAGCCAAGTTTCTTAATGAACTTTCAAACAATCCATATTTGTGTCGCTCTAAGTACAATTTCCGAACCCAAAATCGGCGCTTCTGTTTTAATCGCAGTTTTAATTTACGCATTTTCGCTAAAATTAGGAAAATTCTCAAAACTTGTTCAGCATTTCGAGTCAACATTTTGTACTGCCAAATGAAACTTTATGAAAACCAACGAATCTGGTGGCCGGAACGATAAAAAGCAAGGTATCTGAAAAAAAATAATGTTGTTAGCAACAAATAATTGTTTAATATAAACTCTTTTACCTCCAATTGAATATTACGTCTTATAAACACGGGTGGTGAGTGGCGCAGCCAAATGCAGCTTCACCAAAACCGGAACGATAAAAAAGCAAGGTATCTGTAAAAAATAATGTTCTTAGTAACAAATAATTGTTTAATAACATATATTTTAACTAAAATTCACAATTATACTTGCTGGCACAACAAAGAATGGCGGGTATATTTGCGCGCATTGAAAATCAGCTGACTACTATGACAGCGTTCAAAGCTACCATTAGGCCATAAAAGCCTTCAAAGTAAAGCAAAGCAAACTAAAGTGAGCAAAGCAAGCAAAGCAAGCGTGCATTGGGCCAATACCTTAAGAAGCCGCAGAGCAAATGCATTTGGTGTGGCTCTCACCAAATACACGTGAAGCTGTCCGGCGAAGGGGAAGAAGAGTAACAAATGTCTTGGATACGAGCATGAGGTTACAGTTGATTACAAAAAATGCAATTGCATACATAAACGCCGAAGAACGTACACAGGTAGAAACGCTAAAATCCACTGTTGATATAGAGAAAGAGTTTCCATCTCTATTCAATGGGCTCGGTTGTTTGAAAGACTTCCAGTGTAACATCAAACTAAAAAATGATGTGATGCCTTTTCAGATCTTTACAGCACGTAGGGTACCCGCAGCTGTTCGCGATGATTTGACGGCGAAACTAGACGAAATGCTTAAGATGAAGGTAATAAAAGAAGTAGACGAGCCCACACCTTGCTGTTCCCCAATGGTAATTACTACCAAAAGTAATGGGGATATTCGACTGTGCGTCGACCTAACCAAGATAAATGCAGGCGTTGAGAGTGAAATACACCCAATGCCGGTAGCCGACCATACATTAGCACAACTAGCAGGGGCAAAACTTTTCTCCAAATTGGACGCCAACTCGGGTTTTTGGCAAGTAAAATTTAACGCGGCATCACAATTATTGACAACGTTTTTAACCCCGTTTGGTAGGTACTGTTTTTTGAGAATGCCTTTTGGCATTTCTTCGGCCCCGGAGGAAAAACGAATGCAATATATACTGCGCGACATCAAGAGGGCAGTGTGCCAAATGGATGATATTCTAGTGTTCGGCTCCGATGGCAAATCGCGCGATGACATTTTACGTCGGGTTTTATGCAGATTGAAGGTGAATGTCGCTACACTGAATTCGTCCAAACAGTTCAAGGATAGCGGCCATCGAGAAATATCCAACACCAACAACGGTTACTGAGTTGAGAAGGTTCCTTGGAATGGTAAATTTCCTTAGTAAATTCGTTCCACATCTGTCATATTTGACGCAAGCGCTCAATAAGCTACAACGAAGCACGACAGAATTCCAATGGAGAAGCAGCCAAGAAATATCATTTCGACAGCTGAAAGAGATGCTTATCCAAACGCCGATCCTCGAGCTCTTCGATCCGTCCCACAAAACTATTCATTCGACCGACGCATCATCCTACGGCCTGAGAGCAGTTTTGCTACAAATCGACGAAGGGGACATACTGCGTCCAATAGCGTATGCGTCAAGATCACTTTCGCCGACAGAACGAGGCTATGAACAGATAGAGAAGGAGGCGTTAGCGATAACTTGGGCGGCNCCAATAGCGTATGCGTCAAGATCACTTTCGCCGACAGAACGAGGCTATGAACAGATAGAGAAGGAGGCGTTAGCGATTATTTGGGTAAAGTGGTAAAATTTCCAGAACTACTCATGGGAATCAAGTTCAGCATAGAGACCGACCACAAGCCTTTAATAGCCATCTTTACGTCGAAAAATTTGCACGAGCTCACACCAAGGCTACAAATTTCAGACTGCGTATGATGAAATACCAATATGAAATCTATTACACAGCGGGAAAATTCTTAGTAGTGGCAGATGCACTGTCACGTCATCCAATCGAAGAAGAGGTAGAAGCGGGCGAAGGTTGCCTTGAAGAGGACGCTAGAACATATGTAAACAACGTAATGGCCAGTCTGCCCATTACCCAAGGTAAATTAAATATTTATGAATGTGCTCAAAAGAGAGACACAATTTTGCAAAAAGTCGCGATAGATACCGAATCGAAGCACAGATTCGTCCATACTACAACGAGAAACACTGCCTATCAGTAAACAATGAATTGCTTATGCACGGCTGTCGCGTTGTAGTTCCTGCGGAGCTTCGCCATGAAGTCTTAGAGAAGATATACGCCGGCCATTTGGAATTGTGAAATGTAAGACTAGGGCTAAACAATCTGTTTGGTGGCCAGGCTGTGGAAAATATATCTAAAACCATATAAGAAAATGCTCCATCGGCATTCAAAATACCACGCCGCACCATGAAAGCTTGATGAGCACCAAGACACCGGAGCGTCCTTGGAAAATCGTAGGGATCGACTTATTTTCCCACAATTCAAGCTGCTACATAATCGTCAGTGACTATTTCTCGCTATATCCAGAAATAGCGAAACTTGAAAACCAAACTACGAGCTGCGTCATTAACCATCTCAAATCAATTTTTGTAGGCATGGCATACCTGTGATCGGCAGATCGGCTAACGCACCACAGTTCCAGCGTGTTAATCAATCAGCCTTCGCGACGTTCGCCAGACAATGGGGGTTTCAAAACATAACTTCATCCCCACGCTACCCGCAAAGCAATGGCTTCATTGAGTCTTCTGTGAAAACTGTAAAGTCCTTGTTGAAGAAGAATAAGGACCCACATCTGGCGCTGATGGAGTATCGAGCAACACCATTAGCAAACGGCTTTTCACCAGCAGAGATGTTAATGGGCAGAAAGATCTGCACTACTCTACCTGTAACGCAGCAGCAATTGGTGCCAAATTACGACCTTGAAACGTCAGTAGAAAATGACAGGGCGCTGAAAAGCAAGCAAGCCGCCAATTATGATAAGAGGCACGGGGTTAGTCATCGGTAACTATTTCAAGTGGGAGATGTTGTGTGGATTCGTGAATTAAGCATGTGGGGTCGCATCAAACAACGAGCAGAAACATCATGCTCTTATACCGTTAACACCAGCAACGGAGATTTTCGCAGAACCTCATTCCATCTCGGGCCTGCCAGGCGCAAAGATGTTCCATACGAGCCTGGGGAGGTAAGAGATATCATCGAGACAACAACAAAAGATACTTCAGAAGTTTCTGAAACCGAAAATCCCAGCACTAATGCAGCAGGTGCGCCTACCACGACATCACCATCCACTATACCGAGATATATAACTACGACAAAATCGGGTCGCATAATTAAACATCCCGATTGGTATAATACATAGGAAAATATCTTAGGTTAATAACTATATCTGGATTAATAATGCAATATGACATCCTCCAATAAGTGGGAAAGCATTCGGGAAACAGTAAAGATCTCATGTCCTGCTTCAGTCTGGTTAAGAAGGACGTCGAAACCAATACTCTAAAGAGGGTTAACTTAAAATTGGGTGTTCCTGAAGATGTATTCGGTAAACTGCTCAGGCCCGCTAAGGTCACTGTACGCCGATTTGGTTTTTTTCAACGGAAACCAATCCAGTCGGCCAAAACCTAGCATTTGAAAATTCAAATGAATATTCGGAACGTGACGGTGCGCCCTCTTTGTTTTCTTCAACGACCGAAAAGACTAAGGTCCCTACAGTCGAAGACTTATTATATACTTCTAAGCCTACAAATGAATTAAGTAGAACTTATACGCTTTATTATCAGAATGTAAGTGGTATGCGTACAAAATCCTCTAAATTTTATCGTAGTGTTGTTTCACATGAATATGATAACTGAGACTTGGTTGAATGAAAATTTTTCTTCAAATGAACTTTTTGATAGTTATTATCAGGGAACGGATTTTATGGAAATTGCCTTTTTTCTGCTAAAGAGATAGAGTATATTCGATTAAGAATGTCCACGATTTAGCTTTCCCTGATTCCATATATACACATTTGATGTTGCCTTTTTTAAAATATTTGCCTTTTTTTGCCTTTTTTAAGATATTTGCCTTTTATACCTTTAAAAAAGTGATTATAGCATTTACAATTTTTTTGTTTTAAGATTAAAAAATATGCACATGCTCATGCGGCTTAAAGAAGCGGGACCTCTTGCCAAATTGGTGCTGGAAAAATTCTAAGCCGTTTTCTCAGCTAACGTAGGCTTGGATACAATAAGGGG
>NW_016159391.1:83033-87596 GCF_001687245.7 Rhagoletis zephyria | reverse complement strand
AATGTTAAAATTAATGCGGAAGATCCGCGGTTGCGAATGCGAATGCGAACATTCGCAACAACCCTACTCTGTACATATACCCATATAGAAATCTTACATGGTTTCCCTGCAAACCATTTTTTCAGAGTATTCTGGNCGCAACAACCCTGCTCTGTACATATACCCATATAGAAATCTTACATGGTTTCCCTGCAAACCATTTTTTCAGAGTATTCTGAATCGTAAAGAAATTTTAACGAATTCGGAAAGATCCCATACGATTTTTTTCCGAATTTTCTAAAATGAAATAAATTACGCACACTTCCATTCTTTTACGAAATTTCGGAAGAAAATCGGTGAAGAAATGAAAATAATGCTGCTATGTGAAGAATTTCTTGCAGACTTTTTTCAGAATTTTCTTTATTTTTCGTACAGAAATTTCTTTACGAGTTCGTGTCAATATATAATATATAATAAAAAAATCGTTACAGAAATCAGATACTCCTAAAGATTTCGTTAAGATTTCGGGAACTTTGGTTTGTAGGGTTTATTTCAATGTTTTTTTCTGAGGCAAATATGGTTCTATATGTATTATAAATCTATATATGTATCTATATATAATCGTACAGAGACAATTTACTTTCAAATTAAGGATCTGGACCTGAAACTTTGCACAAACATTTCAGATTTAAGAATTATTCGATGTACATATTTGCTCGGAGGGATTTTTAAAATTTTACATTGAGCAGTTTTAAAAAGTAAAACTGTATCTCACACACGCATTCTCATTTTCGCCAATTTTGAACAATTTCATTTCTTTATTTTCAATTTGGTATGGTTTTAAAATGCTGGAAAACTTAATAACCCTGGCGGATGAACTGAGGGAATGGTAAAGTATTTTAAGCTCTCGATAAATATGCGTTTCAGAGAATGTGGTTATTTCAGTTTTCTCTTGCGGGTTACAGAAGGGCGAGAACTCTCCCCGGACTCAAAAATTAAGATTAGTGCCACAGGAGATTATTTTGCGAGATTTAGCCGATTGGGTATTTGAACCTCAGCCTGGTGTAATTAATCAAAACCACTTGAAGGATCGATCAATTTCGCGTCCACAAAATAAGCAATGTACGATAGTTAATAAAGAAATGGTTAATATGTTGTCCGGAGTAGAAATGGCGTCGATATCTAATATCGTTTGTGAATATCCACAGGAGCAAGTATAAGTAGGGGAGTTGCACCTCATGACTTGATACTAAAAGCTAGAGCAGTTGTGCTGCTTATCCACAACCTAAATTTGTTCATATGAAGGGTTAGTTAATAGTCTCGCCCTAAAGTTAAAGAATTACAATGAAATTGTTTGGGTGCCGCAATACAAATATGTACATATAAAGAGTTGGTTAATGGACTCTAAAGATGCGATTCGAATTATACTATCCCATGTTATGTTAATCCCGATACATAGGGGGCGTGGCACCTGACATATAAACTGAAATGAGAAAACCACTATACCTCTAAAATCAATTATACTGGGAAACTCAAACTTTGCACAGATGCATAGATTGTAAATATCCTACTTACGGTGAACCTACCGGGAAAGTGGGCGTGGCACTTCCCATACAAACTGAAATTCTCATATCGCTTATCTCTGGAACCACTTATGCTAACGTCCTGAAATTGGACACAGCTACCTATGTTACAAATACCGTACTTACGGCGAAAAGCGGTAAATTTTGGAAAAGGGGGCGTGGCGCCGCCCATAAAAACTGAAATTCTTATATCGCTTATCTTATCTTAACTGCTTATGCTAACGTATTGAATTTTGGCACAGCTATTTATGCTGTCAATAACATACTTATGGCAAAAAGTGGTAGGAATTGGAAAAGGAGGCGTGGCACCGCTCAAGCAAATTGAAATTCTCATATTGCTTATCTCTGGAACCGCTTATGCTAACATTCTGAGATTTGACGCAGCTATTTATACTGCCAATAACGTACTTATAGCAAAAAAAGGTAGATATTGGAAAAGGGGGAGTGGCACCTTCCCCGCCCATACAAACTAAAATTTTCAAATCGTATACATCTTGAACTGATTATGTTTACGTCCTGAAATTTTACACAGCAATTTATGTTATCGCCATACTTATGGCGAAAAGTGCTAGATTTTGGAAAAGAGGGCGTGGCACCGCCAATAAAAACTGAAATTCTTATATCGCTTATCTCTGGAATCGCCTATGCTAACGTCCCGAAATTTGACACAGCGACATATGTTTTAAATACCATACATATGGCGAAAAGTCCTAGATTTCCGAAAAGAGGGCGTGGCACCGCCCATAAAACCTGAAATTTGTATATCGCTTATCTCTGGAACCGCATATGCTAACGTCCCGAATTTCGACACAACTATTTATGACATCAATACCATACTTATGGCGAAAATTGGTAGATAACGGGAAAGGGGGCGTGGCACCGCTCATACAAACTGAAATTTTCATATCGGTTATCTCTGGAACCGCTTATGCTAACGTCCCGAAATTTGACACAGTAACATATGTTGTCAATACCATACATATGGCGAAAAGTGCTAGATTTTGGGAAAGAGGGCGTGGTACCTCCCATAAAAACTGAAATTCTTATATCGCTTATCTCTGGAACCGCCTATGCTAACGTCCCGAAATTTGACACGGCAACATACATATGTTGTCAATACCATACATATGGCGAAAAGTGCTAGATTTTGAAAAAGAGGGTGTGGCACCGCACATAAAAACTGAAATTCTTATATAGCTTATCTCTGGAACCGCCTATGCTAACGTCCCGAAATTTGACACAGCAACATGTGTTATCAATACCATACATATGGCGAAAAGTGCTAGATTTTGGAAAGGGGGCGTGGCACCGCCAATAAAAACTGAAATTCTCATATCGATTATCTCTGGAACCACTTATGATAAGGTAATGTAATTTCATACACCTACTTTTATACACATATAAAATAGCAAGGATCATTCAATTGGGAACCAGTTTTCCCAGATTTTAAGATCGCATTGAATGATTGTTGTTTTGTGCAAAAGTTTTTAGAAGGATCAGTGTGTTTGTCTTCCGATAGGTGGCGCAAGGATTGAGAGCTAACCTAAAAATCATATTTATGATCAGATTTGTTTCAATTTTAGAACACATATTAGTAACATGAAATTTGGTGTAACTTGGTAGCCCAGTCGTGTAATGAAAAAATATTGGGCTTTGGCCCAGCCTTGACAAAACCCCGTGTGAAACCGCCGTTAAAGAAGGAAGTATTATCTTTTGTTGTAAACCTTCAAGATATTTTCTCAATCGTTGACCATTCTGATGGAAAAAAAGAAAGATTTTATGTAGATGTGGGTAATTTAGCTTTTAACCTCCAAGAGGCTCTCAGACAAATATAATCGAAAAACTTATTTACAGTCTGAATTGGTATATGTTTGAAACATTAGTAAGTGAGGAACATCTCATCTATACATACAAATACATATGCATTGTTTTTATAAATGAAAATCAAGGTTCCCTTTTCGGTGTAATTTCAAAAGCAACTGAAGAAATTTGGAGGAGACTTGGTAGAATTAGCATTAATCAATCCGGTATTAATGTTCATAATTCGATTTTAAGTTTTCCTGTAAATTCGCTATAAATTATGCTGGTGGACTTCAAAATAGTAACTCGCATAAAGGAGTTAGTATTGGTGACTGTAAAATTCAAAAGTGTACGAAAAACTACTAATAATAAATAAATCTCAAGGGGAGACCCTAGCAAGAGGATTGCTTAAAGCATGGCGTATTGAGTAGGGTACGATCTTGCCCAAATACCAAGTTAAAGTTACCTACCAAAATCAATGCATGTGGTTTTTAGAATAAAGCGATTTGCAGATTTTTTAGACCACGGAGTNTCGCTCTTTCCTCAAGAAATAATGGAACGGGCATGTATTCTGTTGCAAGCATGGGTTGCCTTGTGTTCTTTTTTCACAAAAAAACTTTAGAAAACCGTAGTGGAAAGCGTAGCGAATTTCATAAGAACTGCGCACTGCCTCAAGAAGATTTTACTCAAGAAAATTTCTTAGCCACATCTTGTACGTCATTTTATATGGAGTTTTTGCTTTTCTTGATAGCTGCATACAGGCCTTAAGGAGCGATAAAATGAAACAAACAAACGCCGAGACACGTAAACATAATCTTGAGTCGTGCATTGTGGATTTGTTTATCGTTGTTTCAAGATCAGGGCATGAATCACGTATGACGATAATAATTATTTGATCGTTTTTGCGATATCGTCAACTCGATTCCAAATTTGCTTCTCGAAACAGTTCGAAATACCACGTATTATTAACTAAACGTGCGATCTTGCCCGATGGTGAATTCAGTATCCTTTAAAATGAAAAACGGGTGCATAATTACATACTTAATTTTTCAACAATTTTTATGAGCTCGAGACCGTTTTCAGTGAAAACTTATAGTGGAAAAGCAACAATAATTTGAAAAAATGGTAGAAGTGATAGCTATTTCGGAAATCACCACATTTCCTCATCAGACTTCTTTCAGTAGGATTCGAACCGACGATC
>NW_016159391.1:60115-80865 GCF_001687245.7 Rhagoletis zephyria | reverse complement strand
AAATTATTGTTGCTTTTCCACAATAAGTTTTCACTGAAAACGGCCTCGAGCTCATAAAAATTGTTGAATATAATGCCATCAAAATAACAGAAACAAATATTTAATTTTTATATTATTTTTAATCGTATTTTATAAGACTGGAATTGAAGAGATAGCTTTGATCCTTCCACGTAAAAACATATGAAAAAACGTTTTTTTTTTATATTGTTTCTGATAGTGATTTCAGCCCATTTTTTCAATCAATCGGTTTGCCTCAACTTAAATTCCGGCAACATTAATATATATCGTCTTTTGGATTCTTTAACGAAGGTGGCTATCAGTAGTTGACTAAAAATTGCGCTTGCATTACCAACGGAGCTAATGTTTCAATTATCCACCGACACAAAATCAGAGACTATGTCAGCTAACACGACCTATCTTATGGGATTTTTGTGTTAACTAAAACTCACCACCGCAAGACCGTGATGTTGTCGTTACCCGTAGAGACATTCTCTCTCTATATCAACTGCAATTTGATATTTTGATACATATGTATGTACGGACGAGCGCTCCGTCGGTGAGTAGCTGAACAATAAAAATAATTTGAATATGAACATATCTAAATGGTCTGTGGGTAAAACAGAATCTTTTTACAAAGTACTGCATCGTCCTTTTAGACGATGCATGTATTTTTTGTTTTAGGGGAAATGTTTTCCGAAAGAATCGTAAACGTTGAAGTATGCTTAAAATTTCGCCAATAAATTAAACGACTGTTATTTTATCTCCAATATTTCTCGCTAAATCCTGTAATTAAGCGGCCGTTATTGTTAGGAGAATATCCATTATGTTCTCTTTAAATTTCTTAGCCTCCATATCTTCCAGCTGAAGCACGATATATGGAAATTTTAAAAAATATATTCGCAAATATTTTGGAGACCGCTAGACCCACCTTTGCTTAGCTACCTTAATGCAATAAATTATAACAATAAAGACAAAAATGTGATAGAAGTAAAAAAAAATAAAAATTAAAACATCACTATGAATTGAACACGAGACTAGCAAAGGGGTATTCGAAAACGCATCCATTCCGTTACAGTAGCTATTCACACAGCAAGGGAAAAATGAATTCTTCAATTTATTCTCAAAATTTCTATTTTAGTAAAATTTCAAATATCGAAGTTTCACAACAAGATATAGTGATTTTCAAACTGTTGACGACACTACGATAGTCGACACCATAGTAAGCAACAAAAAGACATGAATCAGTGTTTTAACGACATCGTTTTTTTTAAATTTCAGGTCATTTTCTCCAGATATTTTCATTTTAAGTTTACATTGTGAATGAAAAAAATTCAAACTTTAACTGAGACATTACTTAAAACTACATACTCGTACATGGCGTATGCGTAACATTCTTTCCTGCTCCTTTATCATACAAAAAAAATATTACGAATTTTCATTTGACCATTCAAAACTTTTTATTTCATATAGATTCATGAAAACGAAAACCCCAAAATGTTATTTTAAATAGTAATAGGGTTGTTATTCATTTATTAAACCATATTGAAAATATGTGACTAAGCTATACTCATTCCCTTAACATAGCTACATATACTTAATTAAAGCAGTGCCTCTGATATTAAAAACAAAATATATAGTGAAAAAAACTCCTGAAACCGAGGACCGTTCATAATTCCATTCATCTTTCATATCTCTTCCTTGTAATTTCTTTTTGCAGACTTCACCCCACATATAATAATAGATTGGCGCTTGCACATATGTTAGTGTTTGGCCGAGCTTCTCCTCCGATTTGTGGCGTGCGCATTGATGTTGTCACACAAAGTGGAGGGACCTACCCCATTTAATTCCTAATAATATTCTAAAATCAAATAATTAATTCTTTTGAGAACTTTCGCATAAATCTTATATATAAATAGGCAAACATTCTCATTCTATTCTCACGCCAATGACAAAACTCAACGGCTGACTATTATCTTTGCTACTGCGCTTAAAACTATGCCGCAAATTGACTTCAAGCGCTCTAATGACGGCAACTGTCATTGTTCTGTTATGACCAGGGTTGTTGCGAATATTCGGCATCACATTCGCAACCGCGGAGCTTCCGCATTAATTTTAGCATTCGCATTCGCAAAAATCAATGCGGATCTTTTGCGAATGCGAATATTGAAGGGACCGAAAATTACAGTAGTTTTTTTACGAGTTAAACTTGACCAAATATTTTTTATTCCGATATAAATGTACTTTCCGGATAATAAACAAACCGCTTATCCAAATTAAACAAGTTTGGTATCCAATGAAAGAGGACTGAAATGGCTTTGAAACTGAAAGCCACAAATTGAAAAATATTTCAATAAAAAATGTAAATTAAGTACCATAGAACAAACTTTGGTATATATTTACATGAATTTCTTTAGTATTAAGTTATAAAAAAATATAAATAGAGGTGGTAACCTTCATTCGTTATTTCTGTTTAAAAGCTAGGTATTTCAGTCCTCTTTCATAAATTTGTTTAATCTGGATAAGCGGTTGGTTTATTATCCGGATAGGACGTTTTTCTTTCGGAATAAAAAATATAAGGCCAAATTTAACTCGGAAAAAATAACTGTTATTTTCGGTCCCTGGAATATTGTGCACGTGCACAGACGTATATCTAACCAGTCACAGAAGAAATCATTAAAAATGGGTTACAAAAACTAAAATCGAAAAGCGCTGATGACGTGACAGGTTCTCCAAATTCCGAAACAACCAAAAGAATGGGAATGAAGAATTCTTTGGAAAAAAACGTTGTTTAAACAACGATTGTGCCATGATGCTAGATTGTGAAGATGAAAGTCAGAAGGATACATCCGACATTTGAACCCCCAATGAAATTCTCAAAAAGTAATTATTGCACCGCAATAAAAATAAATAAATAAAACTGAAAGGCCTCTCAACTGGTGCAATCAATCGAAAAGAATTTACAATTTTGCCAAGTGTCAAGTTTTTCAAGTTTGTCGCCTCGGGCGAGTAGTTATATAGAGGCGCAGGTTTGATTTACGACCCTTCAAAAAGTTTTTATTACGTACAATGTTCCAATTTTTAAATTCAAGTACTAAAAAACATTCAGTCTTATCATGAGTTTAATTTTCCCCGCACCGGTTCACTTTTCACTTTTGGTTTTCATGTACATATTTACTATGGGCGGAATACAAATTTTAGGGTGAAGTTTTTTCGGGAAAAACTCAGGATAAGGCAGATTATTAAAAACGATTAACCTTTCCATTTTTTATTTACCTAAATCACCTAATTTACCCATCTAAATTATTTCTTACAAATACATGACATCCGCATCCGCTGATGTTAGCTTTTAAACATCCGCATTCGCATTCGCATCCGCGGATGTCTAAAATTCCACATTAGCGACATCCCTAGTTATGACCTACAGAATGCGCGACAACGACGAAACAATGTTGATATTGTGTTTTAGGCGCAGTGATTATGACAATAGTCATACGAAAATTTTTGTCAACGATGTCAATGATACATACATAATGAGATTACACACTTTTAAGTTTGAAAAAGAGAGCTCGCAAAGCCATCAAAGTACTCTCTCGCTCTGAGGAGTTATATTTTTTAAGATCACTCCGAGCGCTAGCGTTATTTACATTCTCTTCATCATAAACTCCCCACATGATCGTGGCGGGGGCTGAAATAACACAAACGTCAATAACGCAAAATTTGCTTTATTTCACTTTTAAATGGGAAATAATTCCAAAATCTGAGTTTTGCTTTATTTCCAACAAAGGTTGTAAATAAAACAAATTTTGCCTTATTTCCCATTGCGTATTTATACTATTTGTAAAAAAAAAAACAGTTTACAGAAGGAAAACGAACTTTGTTTATTCCAAGAACAGGTAGTATCAGTATAGCAGTATCAGTATAGCAGGTGATTTGATTTTTTTCAAATTATTTGTTCTCGAAAATGTCAAATATTTTTAATTTCTTCTCACAAAAATTCTAAATTGTTAAAATCTATTTGCATGTGAAACCTTTTTCCATACAAAGCCAGCGATTGAATAGCAGCTTTTGGAACGGCAGGGGATGGGTCAATGCTTCGAGAAGCAAACCAATTTACTAAGAAAGAAAGTTGCAACAATTTTCATTTTTGCACTTTAAATTTTTTATCTTTTTTGATGTAGAAGAAAAAAAGCAGAACAGTTTTTGACACTTTCGATACCAACAACAAAATACAGGCAAATATTGTTTTTGCTCAAATGCTCTAAACCCTTTTTGATAGGCCTTGAATTAAACAAAAATGTGATATAAATCATATAAAGAAAGTAATATTCACTAAATATTTTTACTTATGAAAAGTCTAACAAAATATAGGGAAAGCGTCGTCTTTAAAAACTGCTCGGCATATTGGACATAGCGCTTTTGTATGAATTTTATCTGCATGCTTTTTAATATATTAAAAACATTGCTGGAAAACCTTAAAATGTTTGCATGGAACGATGTCGCAATAAACAGATGAAGTAATAAAACGGCTTTCTCGCTTTATTTTCTGACATTCGGCTGCCTTATAGTCACATTTTATAGGCAAATTTTCAAATAAGGCAGTGGCACCTGGTAAATTCCACTATGGGTGGGATGCATGCAATAACACCATACAAAATAATTCCCATTACTTTGACATTAAAAAGCAGTTTCAGAAGTGAACTAGTGTTATGATATTATTTTTCTTTTCTCTAAACGGTAATAATGCCACCAGTGCATAATTGCGAAAGGAGGGGACGGGGCGGGGGACGCAAGCGCGACATCGAACGTAGACTGCCGCGACGCTGGGCACTTTCAAAATTGTATACTTACAAATCCGTCCATTTAACTTGTTCACGTACTACTTTTTGCCTACCTATGTGCTCTATTTTGCTTTATTACTCAATTGTTAAGTTTAAAAGTTGGTCTTATTTCTCAACGAGAAATGAAATAAAGCAAATTTGTGTTATTTCATATTCAATTGGGAAATAACACAAATTTTCGTTATTGAAGTTTGTGTTATTTTACCCACCCGTTCGTGGCGTATTGGTAAAATAGTTTATTTGTGTTGATGGCATCAGTTTTATTTTTATCGCTCCGAGTTTTAAAGTGATGCGAATTATCACTCACATTTCTAAAACATAAAACTTGAAACCGAATCTAGAAACATCTATGTCAAACAACCAAGCAAGCAAGAAGCACAAAAACTGTTCCACCGTCTCATCCTCTTCAGGCAGGATCGGCAAATGGAGTTGTCATTTTCGCCTATCACATGCAGGTAAAGTGACAAGTCAGCAATCCAACAAATTGTCTGTACTCCCGTCTGCTCAGTGAGAGCAAAAAATTATATTGACCTTCTGGCTGCCTGGCGAGATCCAACTCGAGCGCAGCAACAGTGGGCGGTGCCACGTCCATTTTCCTGAAATTTCTTGAAAAACCACTTCTAAAGAGCGATTGTATATATCAATTTTGAATAAAAAATTTTCAGAGATGAATCTCATTAAAAATAAATACAGGAACAGGCTTAATGTCGAAACTGTTGAAAGCTTATGGTGATTTCGTTTCTTCCAAAAAATATTGCCCTTCCCCGGTGCAAAACGATTTTGATGTCACACTCAACCCTGTAAAAGGGCATGTTTTTTGCCTTCTTGTCCGTGTTTAGCTCACGCATTTCATAATATTTTCGTTTCAACNACCAATAAATTTTTTATAGATTTTTTAATAAAAACTATAATTTTGTTATTACAACGCTTTTATCAACTTGCAATGTTGTGTGTCCAGAAACTTTCAATGTTGTGGATCCAGAGACTTTCAATGTTGTGTGTCCGACACCATAAAACCTTTGCTTTGAAAAGTTCCTATAAAAAAGCATAGTGCATAGGGCGACATCTGTAGTGAATAGGGCGAGGTAGATGACATCTAGATGTCGCGTTTTATGTTAAATTGTTTTAAAAAATTCATTCAATTGACTAATATTGTGAAATGAATTTTAAAAATTCTTTCAAAATTTAATTTCTTTATTTTTTATATTTTTATTTTGTACTATTTTTATTTTGTTTTTTTAATAATTTAACTAACGGAAGAAAAAACCCAACAGCTTAAAAACCATAAAAAGCTGTTATTAATTCCAGTGTAATCTTAATTATCATAAATTAGATTACTTTATTTATTGAATTTTTTAAATGTTTTTTTTTTATTATTTTTTTATTGTTATATAAATTTAAATTTATTAAAACCTTATTACATATCTGCAGGCCAAGTCCTTTCATTTGACAACTCACTGTTTAGTCCAAGGAACATCCTACATCTTATAATTTTTCTAACAAGTGGCAACCCGCTTCGAAAAAATAAAACCTTATTGCACATCTGGAAGCCAAGCTCTTTGACTGGATACCTCATTTTTTATAATTAAATGAACTGTACAAATCTGATGTCATTAACAAAAAACTGTCACAAAAAAAAAGTAAAAGCTTGCACATCCGGAAATCACATCTTTTCATTTGTTACCTAGTTTTAAGTCCAACGAACGGTAGAGAAGATTAATAAAAATGTGGCAACCCTACTCAAAAAATAATACATTGCTGAACATCTAGAGGGCAAGCCCTTTCATTTGACATCTCACGTTTCGTAATTCAACGAATGGACCTTATAATTTTTTAGACAGGGAGCAACCATATAAAATTTCTAAGTACTAAAGATAATACTCCTATCGATACAATTTATATTGAACAACATCTCGCCCAAATCCGTTTAGTAATTCTCGAGACTAGCGTGTTCAAAAAATCTCGACTTTGCTTTATACATACTATGTAAGGAAGGCTAAGCGCTTTCATTAACCGACTTCCAAAAAAGGAGGAGGTTATCAGTTCGTCGGAATATTTGTATGTATGTATGTTACGGCATAACTTTGGACCACGTCAACCGATTTTGATAATTGATAAGGTAGTGTCTCAACTAATTNACCGACTTCCAAAAAAGGAGGAGGTTATCAGTTCGTCGGAATATTTGTTTTTTTAATGTATGTTACGGCATAACTTTGGACCACGTCAACCGATTTTGATAATTGATAAGGTAGTGTCTCAACTAATTTGCCATACTAATTTGGTTTAGATCCGATCATTGAATCATGAAATATATAGATATATATATTTTTTTTTAAGTCGGTTTTTTTTTGCTAAAAATTACTTGTTTGGTATATCATTTTGTTATCCAACAAACGGTGAATATCGTATAATTTTTAAACAGTTGGCAACCCTACTCGAAAAAATAATAAACGTCTACAGTGACGAGCAAAACTGTAACATGGTGTAACGCTTTTTATATCAGCCGCCGCTATCTTTCCAAGTTCTAACGACATTCATACTTTTGTTGTATATTCTTATTGGTACACCTGTACTTCCTCTCTCATAACGAATTGAAGTCAATCCAACAACAATAATAAAACCAGCAGACAAAAATATAAATTAAGGCCTATGTTACAGCTTTGCACTTATATATTTTTAATAACTTTTTGACAATTTGCGTGACATTCAAATACTGTCAAAAATGTTTAATCACCCTAATCGAAGAACTTTTGAAACGATTACCTTGTCAATTAAATACTTCTAAAAAAGCTTTGGTTTTGTCACCAGAAAAGTGTGTGAATCACAAGAGGGCGAGTTTTAGGGACCTGCCAATTCACTATTTGACTTTGAAGGAAAGAAAAGCAGCGGAAACTGAATATTTAAATATTTTAACTTTCCCACGGAATAACTTTTCTCAGAACCATTCCATCCGACTCTGAAGAAATAAAACGTTTGGACATATAAGTAAATTCATATTACTATCCTGGCCGCACTCACATGGTTTGTTGAGAGCGTTTTTTCCGTTATGAATTCAACAAAAACTAATATTCGAAATAGGATGATGTTGAAAAGCCTTAACTCAATAGTTCGATTAAAGTGTTATATAAAGGCTAATAGTTTCTGCTGCAAAACGTTTCCACTGTCAAACATTATGTTATCATGGTTGAATAGCTCAATATATGACAACAACAGAAATGTAAATCATTCAGACACTATAGGTGACTTAATTGTGGAAATAGCTGATCTCCTTATTATAGGTTTTTATCTAATTTTTAGCGCCGAGCTCTTAAAGGCGTATTGTGCGCTTAATCAATTAATATGAGTTCTAATAAATTTAATAATTGCGCAGTCCTATTGCAAAATATGTTGAAACCAATATAGTTTGTACATCANCAATATATGACAACAACAGAAATGTAAATCATTCAGACACTATAGGTGACTTAATTGTGGAAATAGCTGATCTCCTTATTATAGGTTTTTATCTAATTTTTAGCGCCGAGCTCTTAAAGGCGTATTGTGCGCTTAATCAATTAATATGAGTTCTAATAAATTTAATAATTGCGCAGTCCTATTGCAAAACATGTTGAAACCAATATAGTTTGTACATCATCTTATTTATTATTACCCTCTGAGGGTATTATATTCGTTTTTGGTTTTAAATACTATATTATAACAAGATCTCATTTTTAAAATAAAAGATTTGTTAAATCGATTTCATGAATTTTATTTTAAAAAAAAATTGGCGATTTTTGGCGATTTTTTTCAGAAATTGCGCTCTTTTTTTAACAATCTGGACACCCTGTTCACAGCTCATGTACTCCATTGGACGGATTGGATACTTAGTAAGCTGCACTTTTTGTTGATTTCGCAAATTTTCGACGCGATTCATATCCGCGGATTGTGGAGATGATTTCAAATTAGCACATTTTTGCTTTCGCATCCAGTCCTTGCGAACATATGCAGTATGCTTTGGGTAATTTTTCAGCAGAAATTCTAATTTTTTCGACTACATCTTGCAAATTTTGTTGAACAGATACTATTCCTTACGCATAATGCGTACTAACGCACCAACAAAATTTTTTAAATACAACCCCAAACTATGATTGACCGACCCCTGTGATTCACAGTTTGCTTACATGATGCGCTTAGGCTTAATTTGGGTCTTTGATACAATACCATCTGATTGAAAGCAATTAATTAAGTCTTGTCAGACCAACTAGGTTAGGTTAGGTAAGCGGGGTGCCTCCGCATGTGGGGGCACACTTGGACTCGACTAAGCTGTCCGTTGTGATGCCCTTAGAAGGGGGCTCATCGGACTCATCAAAAGGGAACTGCTCTGCAATTGACACGTATGGCTGATACACGTTGGAACAACCTTCAAACCTGCAAAACTGCGAGGTACGTATGGCCGCACTATGGCAAGCCAAAGACAGAAGAACTTCTCAAGAGGTCGAGGAAAGATATAGTCAAATTAATAGCCACGATAACGGGACATTGGCCCATTGGTGAACATGCAGCTAGAATGGGCCTTCCGTATAACCCTCGGTGCCGTAGCTGTAATCTTGTGGGAAGTAAGGAAACGGCCCTTCACTATCTTTGCGAGTGCCCAGCATTGGCACAAATAAGGCAGATCGCACTCGGGAGTTTTTCCACCCAAAATCTGGGGGAAATTTCCAAATTCACCGTTACTAACCTAAATATATTCATCGGAAAATCCAAATGGTTTGACGAACCCAACGAATCATGAAAGCAGATAAAATCAGGGGTCCCAGAGAAAGCGTATCAAAATGGTGCTTTAGCACTAATTGGGTCCTGGGAACATACCCAGGCGACGCTTCTACCAACCAACCAACCATTGATTATACATATTTGTAGTATAAATATACCATATAAACCTAAGCTTAAGATTTTGTAGAACACTTAAAAAACGTATCAAAATTTCAAACTTTTTACCCAGAAGATTTTTTTGAGTATACAGTTTTACTGGCCTTTCAATTTTAGTTCAATAATGTCCACTGAATTTCAGAATATGTATGTAAGTATTTTATGGCATCTTAAAAGAGCACTTAAAAGGGGAAAATTATAAGTAAAATGGGATATGGGGTACGAAAAATTTAGGTACTTAGGCGGATTGGGTAAATAAGCGGGGAGGTACTTAAGAGAGGGATTTTCTTCAAATTGCATCAAAAAATTCACGGTGCACAACAATGTTGGTTACTTAAGCGGGTTAGGTACTTAAGCGGGGGGGGAAGAGGGACGCAGGAGGGTAGGGGGAAAGAGGGGGAAGCTATGGAATAAAGCAAGACGACACCTATGGCTTTTTGCCGGAGAAACGCTCCGTGCTCACAACGAATCTCTTCAGTCGACTGATGTCCACACCCGAGAGCTCATCGGGAGTGTGAAAAAAGTGCGACCCAAGGTGCTTAAACCTTAGGCTCGTAAAGGCAGGGTATCAGAGCAGCAGATGTTGAGATGATTCCACCTCATCGTCCTCCATGCAGCTGGTGCTCAGACCAACTAACCTTCAATTAAATCTTAAAAATGTGTGTTTTTATTGCATTCTGTAAGGTCTAACATATCTCAATAGGAAACGGTCCGGTTTTCGTGCGATCCAGCGAAATGCTACCACTCTCGCACATTATTTTGATCAAAATGGTTTTTTCTTCTTTTATTATGCCTTTGCGTTCAATTTGACAATTCTTCGCCTCGCTGTCTACTGATTTGCATTCAATTTTAAAACCTTAAGCACTTCTGTAATAGTGGCTGCAGCGCTACTTCCTACTAAGTTCACAAGATATCGGAACGTAATATTTTTTGGAAGACTTCCTTTGTCCTTAGTAACACTTTAGGCTATATTTTTTTCAGTCTTAACATTTTCATGTGGCGAACTCTACAATTTTTTGCCACCTTTCCTTCGGTCCCGCCTTTCCGTAGTAGATCTATTATTTACATTTATGTTTCCTGATTAACCATATTATTTACTGGTAATCACTTCTTGAATAAATTACAATACAGAAAAAAGTCATCTGACTTCCAACTAGGTAAAAGATAACTGTAAAATGCAAAACTAAGAGTGAGTGCAAAATTGTAACGTTTGCCTTAATTTACATTTTTGCCTGCTGGTTTTATTATTGTTGTTGGATTGACTTCAAATCTTTAGAGAGGGAGTAGGGGTGTACCAATAAGAATATATGTATAACAGAAGTATGAAAGTCGTCAGAGCTTGGTAAGATAGTGGTGGCTGAAATAAAAAGTGTTACACCATGTTACAGTTTTGCTCGTCACTGTATAGGCTAAGTCTGAAAAGACTTCGACAGTGACGGGGAACTGATACCTTCGCTTATTAGGATTGAATATAGTAATTTTCTCAACAGATGGAAACCCTATTAAAAAATAAAACATTTATGCTTATCTAGAGGCCAATCCTTTTCATTTGACACCTATTTTTTTGTAATCCAACGAACGGTGCGGATCTTGTAATTTTTTGACAGGTGGCAGCCCTATAGAAATTCGAAATACCAAAAACCACTCTCCTGACGAAACAGCATATATTGGAAAAAATCTCGTCAAAATCCGTTCAGTAGTTTTCGATATTGTATATGTAGATATGACCAGAAAGAAGGGTTGGGCATTTTGGCACTACCACTGAATTGCACTACCACTATCTATTCAGTTATAGTTAAAATGCAGAATTCATTATCACTGAAAATTTAGTGATAGTGAAAAAAATGTCTATTATCACTGAAAGTTTAGTGATAGTGAAAAACAAATTGCATTAGCAATAAAACTTTAGTGATAGTGAGAAAAAACTCACTATCAATAAATATTTAGTGAAACTAGCAAAGTGAAGATAGCCAATTTACATGTGGAAGTGGAAAACGCTAATCCAAAGTTACGTTATTTGTACATAATTTTAAAATAATAAAAACTCCAAAAAGGCAAAAAAGTGTAACGCTTCCTTCAAAGAAAACAAAATATGTTATTTGGTTACTTCATTCCAATTTTATGTCCATCAAAATAAAAAACCGACGTTTAGCTTCCGAAAACTATCTTCCGAAATTTCTTACGGAAAGATATACCCAAATGCAATCAAAGCTAATGCAGAGGTTTGAAAACTATTTTAGTTTACACTCTGACTCTTAGGATGCCAGTTATTGCAGCAATTCTCCTTCCCAATATCAAATTAAAATTTTGCAAAACCTTGCTGGAAAGTTCTGATTCATACACCCTGGAGTTTAAAAGATAACCGGTAGGGGAAGAAAATAATTTACAGCCTTCCATAAGTGATAACACATCCTTTCTCGAATTCGATGAGGAGTCCATAGGTATTTGATTAAAAGAAACCAACCTGCCAAAGTTTTGTAAATAGATAATTTGCTTTTTTAGATGAAAATCGATATATGTATAGGTTCCCATGGCGGGACTATAGCAACTGAAGTAAATTAGTACCTGAATGACGAGGATAGAAGCATTCAAGCTTTGCATCGCTTTCCTATTAAAAAAATGTTGTTTTAAAATACACCACAACTCTTCCTTCATCTGCATCAGTGGAAAGATTTTTTCCTTTGCTGGGATTGAAATGGATGGCTAATCCGCTTATATACAAAGGGTTACAACTGTTAATATTTCATGAGCTTATTTCTTATGTACATAGTTTGAAAGTAAATACATCTTAATATATAAAAATCCCGTGTCACTGTGTTAGTTTACGCTAATCTCCAAAACCGCTTAACCGATTTCAATGAAATTTTGTCGGTGTGTATTAGAGATGGGCGCGGGATAGCGGGACCCGCGGGACCCTCGTTACTGATTTGGCCGAATTGGCCGGGATGGGCGGTATCGGGAAGATCTGTAAAAATATGTCGGGCGGGACGGGACCCAAACCCTTTCCCGACACTCCCGATAAAACCGCAACCCCCGCAAATTCATAAAATCATAATTAACAAGTAAGAAAGTCTAAGTTCGGACGGAGCCGAACATTAAATACCCGGCGCAAGTATTAAATATATGTTTTCCACCTTTCCGAAAACTACCACTACATTGTAAGTCGGGGTGCTTTTACCCCTATTTTAAACATCTTCGATAGAACGTTCAGTTAGACATAATGAGATAAACTTACATAGTCATATGTGGGCGATATCACGCCCATTTTCCAAAATTCCAAACAATGTTACTTCTTTTCAAGGGATTGTTTTTAGTATCAATTTTGAGTAAATTAGCGTCCTCAAATTTCGAAATATTGAAGTTTCAAGCATTTCTGAAATTTACCGTTATGTGAAAAGCGGCCGTAATTTTAGTCCGATTTCAATAATTTTCAACGTTTTGCTTTTATGCACAATAATCATACCGATACAAATTGGTACGACGGTTACCGAGATACATATATCTGATCATAAGAGGGCCGTGCCACGCCCATTTTCCAAAATTTTACCAAAAATGGATTTCTTGGTAAAGAATTGTTGCAAGCATCAATTTTGATTAAATTAGCTTTAAGATTTATTGATTTATCGAGTATTTCGTATTTCTCTAAATTACCGTTATATGGGATGTGGGCGTGGTGTGGCAATGTACGTATTATCCATTTCTAGCACCAAAGGGTTGCTTTGCAGCATTGACATTTTAATGTTTCCCATATGCGCTGCAACTTATGTGTGTTTATAATTTTATCAATAAATACGTAATCTGATGATGCACTACAACGTATGTAAATGTATGTATATTTCTATTGCATATAGTATGCAAGTATTGATATTGCACTGCGGCTTATGTGGCAGTTGAATCCGATTTTAAAAATTTTCGGCCACTTGGTATGATGTACCAAGGCCAACAACTGTGCCAAGCTTGGAAGAAATTGGTGCAGCGGTTACCAAGATATATACAGATAAGTGGGCGTGAGTACGCCCATTTTCCAAAAATTTATAATATTCTGATTTTTCGTCTAAAATTTATTGTAAATATCAATTTTGAGTGAATAATCTTCAGTAGTTACAAAAATATCGCAGTTTTCGTATTTCTGAAAACTACCGTTATATGGGAAGTGGGCGTGTTTACAGTCCGATTTTGCCCATTTTCAATACCATCCGTCCTACGCCCGAAAGAAGTGCACGTACAAAGTTTCGTTAAGATATCTCAATTTTTACTCGAGTTAACGTGTGCACAGGCGGACGGAAAGACTTACGGACGGACGGACAGACAGTCACCGCTTAATCGATTTCTCTTATCATTATGATCATTTATGTATACATTTGTCTATATCTATCACGATTCGTTTTGCCTTTTACAAACAACCGTTATGTGAACAAAGTTATAATACCCTTGTGCACAAGTGCGCTCGGGTATAAAAATAAGGGTATATGTTTTCGGTATAGAACAATCCTAGGGGGTGAGAGCATAAAAATTCCGACTTTACTTTTTAACATGCATTTTTGGACCACCCTAATGTACATACATATGTATAAATATGTAGCTGAATTTAATTTTCAACAAGGATTGTTAATCGATCGACAAGGCAAAATCTTAGTCACCGTAATCTTTAAATGTTGGTACTAAAAAAGCAAATAAAAAATGAATTATATTTTTATATTTTTGAAGCGACAATTAGAAGACCCTACTCAAAAAATGGTTTATGTCATAACAATTAAACTTCTTTACGCAGTGCTATTATACTGAAAAATGTTATTTATCTATAAAGGTTTCATATTCAGTGATAGAGCATTTTGTTTTCACTACCCTAAATTTTCAGTGATAATGAATTCTGCATTTTAACTATCACTGAATAGCTCCTTCAATGCTGGTCGTCGTGCCGTGGCGAAAGGGCTTAAATGACGACATGAAAATTCCCCAAAGGGAGCTTCCAGATCGTGATGAACTAAGAGGAAGGCTTCATATCCTTTGCAATCATGAGGAAAGTCAACAAACCAAACTGGTATGTGAGCAAACTTCCCGGTTGGAAAGTATGTGGAGATAGCCGCACCAGCAACACCCTAAGCCAAGGTGTTCAGGTACCCGTGCCGATGGCTGAATGGTCAGCGGGTTTATATTGAATAGTCGGCCGCGAACGGTCCCCTCCGATGCCCGGACAAGGTCGGAGGTATAAGTGCCTTCTCTACGTATGCCAGCTCTGCGGACGAGTGACGAACCCTTTCCGTGCATACTCGTGGGACCAAATATGAACGATCTAGACAAAAAACAAAAACAACAAACACAAACTGAAACCGAAACAAATCTGATGACGAACACTGCAACGAACACTGGACAATCAACTTTGGCACTTCCTTATCGGAACCCGGGGCCCGTCGTTACGGAGTCCGATGAGAACACCCTTCTTGCCTCCAGTCAGGAGACAATCAAAAGTGTTCCTGGTTGTACCAACCATAGTACACCAGAAGCACAAGCAGCAAAACATACCACATCTACGGATGCCAAGCCAGGCATCCCTACCAGCCATGACCTTCCGTCTTCCTCCAAAGCTGCCGACAGTACCAACCACAGTACAACGACGGCGGGAGCAGGGCGGAAAAAGAAAGAAGTCCCTGAACCAAATCAGAAAGAGCCGCTACCAGAGGGCAGTCTACATGCTAGATAAAATATCTAGCAATTCGGCTCCAAGCGGTTCCCATGAGTTGAAGGGCGTCAAATACTACAAAAAGGTGATTGAGGAATATGAGAGCTCCTTAAAAGAGAAGCAATCTGCAAACCCCAATCCACCTGAAATAAAGCAAAAGGGCGAATCTCAAAAGAGAAATCGTTCCACCAACGACAGCACTACCGGCGGAGAGAGCAAGAAGCCTAAACAGGCTTCTTCATCTGACCCCAACCCGTTGCAACGCCACTTTAGTGACGTTGCCAAAGACAGTCTGTTGAGGGCCATAGTCGACGAAAACTCGAAGACTCCGGTATCTATACAGAAGCACTGGGTGGAGATCGACGTCATGCTATCGAGTCTCGTTTTGGACTACGTCCTCGATAACCCGGCGGGTCCCCATCCGGATATGATTCCTCTGGATCCTTTCGAGGATACAGGGATATCAGATGCGCGGAACAAGCATCTTTGGACTTCTTAGCTGGGTGCGTCGCTAAAATAAGCGAAGCATTCATCGGCCGTAAACTAAGGCTGATTCCAGCTAAGGACGTCCCTCAGAGGCCACGTGCACGTATCTGGTTACCCCCCATGGAAGAACCAAGCGAGAAACTTCTGAGGTGCCTAAAGCTCGCCAACAAACATATACCGTGTATAGCAGACTGGCAGCTTATAAAAGTTTAGCAGCCAAATAAAACCAGCAGACTTCTTCTCTTGGCCATTTGCGAAGAATCTATTGAGGCTCTATCAAAGGCGGACAACAGAATTCGCTTTGGCATCCGCATGGCCAAGATGAAGATTTTTGTAGGCGACAAGGCTCCTGATGAAGACGACATAGAGGAGGTCGACGATGCGAGCCAGTTGCGGAACGGCGTCAACACCACCGATGCAGCCCCCGCCGAAGATGAAGTGTGTACAGATTAATCTGCAGCACTCAATATGTGCGACAGATAATCTGTAAATCCTTCTCGGAGAGGAAAGCATCGATGTCAGCCTAATCCAGGAGCCGTGGGTCAGAGGTGATCAGATCCATGGACTTAACAACAGTACACATAACCTCTTTTATAGTGGTAACACAGGTAAACCGAGAGCATGCATTCTAATCAAAAAAGTTATTAATGCATTTCCCTGTCCAAATTACAGCACAGCAGACTTAACCGTGGTGAAAGTGGAGAGGGAAGGGCACCAAAATATCTTCCTGGCATCTGCCTACCTGGCTCATGGCAGGGGCGCCCCACCCGACGAAATGGAACAATTTATCGCCCAAAATCAGAGGGAACAAATTCTGATAGGATGCGACGCAAATACGAGACACACTATCTGGGGGAGTTCCACGATAAACAGCAGAGGTGAGTCTCTCTTACACTTTATATTAAATACTAACCTGAGTATACGTATGCAATAAAGGAGAGAGTCCGACCTTTATATATCCCAGCTCCGAAAGATTTGCGGAATGAGAAGAGGTACTGGACTTAACCCTAGCAACAGATGGTGTAGTCATCGATGACTGGAGAGTATCCAGTGAAACATCCATGTCGGATCATTGTTGGATGCTCTTCAGCATTCGCGGAAAGCCCACTCTACCTCTTCCCTATTTCGGAATCCGAGAAGAACAATATGGCCAAAATTTATCAGACTAACGTCAGGTAACCTAGACAGTAGTAAATCAAAGGAGATTACAACTGCTGTAGAACTAGACAACACAGTAGATAAGCTGGAAAAAACTCTAGCCATAGCTTTTAAAAAATCCACACCAGTAAGCATCCTTAAGAAAAAATCCCCTCCATGGTGGACGGGGGAGCTTAGGGAGCGCAGGTCAAATCTCAGAAAAATCTTTAACGAGTGCTACAGAACAAAACTGTGGCAGCCATACAAAGATGAATTAAGGCAGTACAAAAAATTAGTAAAGAAAGCTAAAGAGGACTCTTGGCAGTCCTATTGCACATCCATAGAGAACTGTAGGGATACCGCCAGACTAAGCAAAGTTTTATCCAAGGAACACACCAACCCCAACCTTATTAAGGGAGAGGACAGTGCATGGACCAGGACAGCGGAGGAATCTCTAGAGACACTCATAAATACACACTTTACTGGCTGCGATCAGAAGCCAAAAACATGGCCTCATACAAATCGTCAGCAACTCTCAAAATAGTTACTCGACTCAATCGTAGACAAGGAAAAAATTAAGTTCGCTATAAATAAATTCTCCCCATACAAATCCCCTGGCCCAGATGGCATCATTCCGATAGTGCTCCAGAAATTACAGGAGCCTATGGTATCCTGGCTGGAAAGGGTCTACAAAGCCAGTATCAGCTTGACATACATTTCGAAAAGCTGGAAAAAAGTCAAAGTTGTCTTCATTCCCAAACCGGGAAGAAGAAATCACGAAAAAGCAAAAGACTTCCGACCAATAAGTAATACATCTTTCCTGCTAAAGGTACTGGAAAGACTTTTAGCCCTACATATTAGGCTTTTTCTGGGAAATTCCAAACTTTCCAAAGCTCAACATGCATACATTAAGGGCAGGTCAACTGAAACTGCCCTTCATGAAGTCGTGGGCACCATAGAAAAATCACTCCATTACAAGCAGTACACTTTGGCGACATTCCTCGACATAGAGGGGCCCTTCAATAACATAACAGTCGAAGCAATTGTTCGATCTCTTGTGAAGGTGGGAATATCTGACCACATATGCGAGTGGAACAAACAAATGCTCAGAAACAGAATCATAATTTCAACCATTGGTTCAGTAACACTATCCCGTTATGCAAATAGAGGCACTCCCCAAGGGGGAGTTTTGTCTCCGCCACTATGGGTGGTGGTACTGAACGACATTCTACTGGATCTCAACAAAGGTGGAGTGAAAGTAGTTGCTTATGCAGATGATGTAGTGGTGGCGGTATCAGGTCTCTTCCCCTCAACGATTAGTGAAATCCTAGAGGGAGCTTTGCTCCGGCTAAACACCTGGGCTGCAAAAAGTGGACTGGGTGTCAACCCTAGCAAGACGGAACTGATGCTGTTCACCAATAAAACAGAAATACCACAATTCTGGCTTCTCTCCCTTAATTAGATACCAAGCTGAGCTGGAAGACAAATATAGAGAGGCGGGTTGAGAGGGCCTACACAGCTTATTATACATGTAAAAGAATATTCAGTAGGAACTGGGGATTGAAGCCAAAGCTTGTCCTCTGGATGTACACGGCTATCATACGACCAATACTAACGTATGCGGCGTTAGTTTGGTGGCCAGCACTAGATAAACAATACAACGTCAGGAAATTAGGCAGTATAGAAAGAGCAGCTTTTGCAGGTGCTACAGGGGCAATTAAGTCGTGTCCATCTGATGCGCTTAATGTAATCCTGCATCAACTACCCATAGAACTCCATATCCGCGAAACTGCTGCGTCTGCGGCAGTCAGACTCAAAGAGTCAGGTTGCTGGAGGGCGCTGCAGCACGACCATAGTGGTATTCTCNGCTGCGTCTATGGCAGTCTGATTCAAAGAGTCAGGCTGCTGGAGGGCGCTGCAGCACGGCCATAGTGGTATTCTTGACAACCTTATCGAACCAGGGAAACAATCAGATTATATACCTCCTACGACAGATTTCAGGAAAGTTTTCAGGTGAAGGTGTATACTGACTGGTCCAAAATGGACTGCGGTGTGGGTGCGGGGGTGTTCTCTGAAACGCTGAATGTCTCTCTCTCGTTTCGACTACCTGACTTTGCTAGCATCTTCCAGGCCGAAGTACTGGGCATCGAAATGGCCTGTAAAGCACTAGAGAAGAACTGCGTAGGTGTAGGAAAAGCATACATTTTTTCAGATAGCCAAGCGGCACTTCTGGCACTTGCCTCACCGGTAACAAAATCCAAAACAGTCAGAGATTGCAAATGTGCGTCAAGCTCGGCGGCCGAGTTAATAGACATCACTCTCATCTGGATTCCCGGCCATAGGAACATACACGGAAATGAGAGGGCTGACGAGTTGGCTCTGTCCGGAGCATCTTTGGATGAATCCGAAGCAGAAACTATAAATTGTCCACTCGGACTCATCAAAAGGCAACTGCATCTGCAATTCACACGTATGGCTGATACACGTTGGAACAACCTTCAAACCTGCAAAACTGCGAGGTACATATGGCCGCACTATGACAAGCCAAAGACAGAAGAACTTTTCAAGAGGTCGAGGAAAGATATAGTCAAATTAATAGCCACGATAACGGGACTTTGGCCCATTGGTGAACATGCAGCTAGAATGGGCCTTCCGTATAAGCTTCGGAGCCGTAGCTGTAATCTTGTGGGAAGTAAGGACACGGTCCTTCACTATCTTTGCGAGTGCCAGCATTGGCACAAATAAGGCAGATCACACTCGGGAGCTTTTCCATCCAAAATCTTGGGGTAATTTCCAAATTCACCATTACTAACCTAAATAGATTCATCGGAAAATCCAAATGGTTTGACGAACCCAAATAATCATGAAAGCAGATAAAATCAGGGGTCCCAGAGAGAGCGTATCAAAATGGTGCTTCCAGCGCTAATTGGGTCCTGGGAACATACCCAGGCGACGCTTCTACCAACCAACCAACCATCACTGAATAGACAGTAGTAGTGAAAAGCATATTGCATTCATTTTTTAGTGTATTATGCTCAACCCTGCCAGAATGGAAGGTTACTCATACGCCGTGTATCGTATATGTTCATAGATGAACGCAAGTTTTCTTAAAAATTTAACGATTAATTACAAAAAGAGCCAACTATTCGCCCATTTTATTTTTTTTTAACAGCAATGGCTAGCAGTGGCTATAATTGGAATAGTGTACTTTACTAAAATAGGTAATTTTTAGTAATTAAAATGTGTTTTAAAACAAAAAATAATTAAGTATCAACATATTTTCAAGTTTTTTCATAATTATTTCTTTCAAACGCTTTTTCAGATTTTATGGATTCTGAGTTTGTTAAGAAGATGAGGCATTTCATGTCCCCGCGGCCACCTCTGTGTGCGACCTCTAAGGATTTGGTTGAAAGTTAAAGAGATTGAAGGTCTAGGTGACATGAATATACGTGCAGCATATTTTCCGATATATCGTAGGGTTGCCCTTTTACCCGGGACTTAAATTTTAAGAAAACGTCATACATACCTTTCTTTAAAGTGCTATATCTTGGAAACCTTTTAACGAAACTTAATAAAAAAAAATATATTTCCTCCGTCTTATTATGGCCTTTAATTGTACATTTTTTACATTTATGTGCAACGTATAAAAAAAAAACAAAAAAAAATTAAGTAGACATTTTTTTTTTTATTTTTTTTTTTTT